>NC_057861.1:73367326-73447326 GCF_019393635.1 Dromiciops gliroides
TCTGAAAGATTATGATTAGGTTTTGCTGGATAGGTGATTCTTGGTTGTAATCCCAATTCTTTTGCCCTTTGGAATATCATATTCCATGCCCTCTGATCCTTTAATGTAGAAGCTGCATAGATCTTGTGCTATCCTGACTGGCACTCCACAGTACTTGAATTCTTTCTTTTTGGGCAGCTTGCACTATTTCTCCTTGGAATTTGGCTATAATATTCCTTGGAGTTTTCCTTTTGGGATCTCTTTCAGGAGGTGATTGGTAGATTCTTTCAATTTCTATTTTACCTTCTGCTTCTAGAATTTTCCCTGACAATTTCTTAGAAGATGATGTCTAAGCTCTTTCCTTGATCATGGTTTTCAGGTAGTCCAATGATTTTCAAATGATCTCTCCTGGATCTATTTTCCAGGTCATCTGTTTTCCCAAGGAAATATTTTATATGCCCTCTATTTTTTTTTTGTTCATTTGAATTTGCTTTATTATTTCTTGATTTCCTCAAAGTCATTAGCCTCCATTTGCTCTATCCTAATTCTTAAGCAATGACTTTCTTCAGATAGTTTATACACCTCCTTTTCCATTTGGCCAATTTAGCTTTCAGGTTGTTGACTTTTTTTCATGACCCTCCTGTGTCACTCTCATTTCTCATTCCATTTTTTCCTCTACCTCTCTTACTTTATCTTCAAGTCCTTTTTGAGAGCTTTCCATGGCCTGAGACCAATTTAATTTTTTCTTGGAAATTTTAGGATGTAGGAACCGTGACTTTCTTATTATCTTCTGAGTATGTATTTTGATCTACCTTGCCACCAAAGAAGCTTTTGATGGTCTGCTGCTTTCTCTGCCTGCTCATCTTGACAACCTATTTCTTGGCTTTTAACTCCTTAACATGGAGCACTGTTTCCAGGATGCACTGTCCCAAGCTACAGGGGGTCCCAGGTGGTACAATTAGTCTCATCAGCCAGCCTGGACTATAAATAACCACAAGTCTGCTTTCTCTTTAACTTGGAAGCAGAAATTTGTTGGGTTTTTGTTTTTGTTTTTTTGTTTTTGGTGAGGCAATTGGGGTTAAGTGATTTGCCCAAAGCTAGTTAAATGTCAAGTGTCTGAGGCAGGATTTGAACTCTGGTCCTCCTGAATCCAGGGCCGGTGCTTTATCCACTGTGTTACCTAGCTGCCCCCGGAAGCAGAAATCTGATTGAAATCTGATTTTCTATGGGTGAAAGCTTGATGTGCCTGTGGCCCTCCCCCACTGGGCCTCTGCCACTGAAGTGCACTTCCTGGGCAACCTGCTCTGCCTCTGCTCCCACAGAGATTTTCCCCCCACCCCACTAGTTCCCCTCTGGACAACGGCTGGTCCCCCTCACCGGGTCAGTGAACTGAGTTTCAGAAGAAACAGCTGATGCTGAAGATTATGTGGCTCTGGAGGCAAGGCCTTTCTGGGGCTGGATCTGCACCACATGCTGAGTTCCTCTCTTATCTCATACAGCAAATGATCCCTGCCATCTATTTAAGCTGTCTTTGGCTGGAAAATAGTCTCGCTCTGTTCTTTTGTGGGCTATGCTGCTCCAAGAGTTGTCTTATGGCACTTTTTTGCAGGGTAGTGGACAGATTTTCAGGAGCACAGAGTCATAGCCTTCCTCTGCCATCCTGGCTATACTGAGAGTCTCTATCATAATCACTTCTAAAGAGCTCAGACAATTGGCTGGCTTGGTTCTCTGTGGGGGTCTTTTTTTGACCTAGGAAATAGTAATGTGACACCTTCTTTCCTTTCCTCTCATCTTTCTCATATAACTCCTTTCAAGAAAGGAGGAACTGATTTTTTTTCCCTGAGCATGCCTCTCCTGACCCATGTCAGCTCCATGTTAAAACCTTTTCTTGAGGTCCCCCCACTCTATTCTCTACTTTCTATACCAACGTGGGGGTGGGGGTAGGGAATAGAGGAAATTTGAAGTTCCTTTGTTTGAAAGGACTTACCTATATTGAATTAGTTTCATGAAAATTTTAGTCTAGATCAGGTTTTTTTGGGGGGGGGGGGCTGGGCAATGAGGGTTAAGTGACTTGCCCAAGGTCACATAGCTAGTAAGTGTCAAGTGTCTAAGGCCTGATTTGAACTCGGGTACTCCTGAATCCAGGGCCAGTGCTTTATCCACTATGCCACCTAGCTGCCCCCCAGATCAGGTATTTTTAACTTGGGATCTGAGAACTTATTTTCAAAAATACTTTAATAGCTGTATTTTCAATATCATTTTAGTGGATCTCTAAAACACTCTTCTAAGAAGGAACATAGGCTTCAGTGGGCCAAGAGGGTCTGTGACACAAAAGGGTAAGAGTTTGGTTCCTTTTCCAAATTCAAAAGCTCAAAATATATATTAGTTAAACTAAAAATTTCTGAAATCCCAAGTAGACTTTGAATCACTGAGCCAGAAATGAGTTTTCTCTACACAGTCAGATTCTGTGTTGTAGATTATTCATGATACAAAATTATTATCTTTAAGAAAAAAAACCTTTATTAAATACAGACAACCTGGAAAACAACTAAGAAGGGCAAAAAAAAATACTTAATTAAAAAAACCAATGCTGCCCACTGTATAGAGCAATAAAACAGAAGGGAGAAGTAGGTAGTAGAATAAATTCAACATTACTTTGATGCTTCAAGCAGACATAGTTCAGTGACTCTCTGCTGGTTTCTGTTAATAAGATGAACAAGTTAGGGAAATGGAAACAGTGCCAGCTGTTGCAAGACTTAGAGGCAGGGCTCCCAGAAAGTCTGCTATCAGTTGCTGTGGTTATCTCTTCCCCTGTCACTGATTCTGACTCTCTCCCTCCTGCATCTCTCAACTTAAAACAGCCACTGCTACAGAAAATCCATCCAATAAGCCCACAATAGCTTCATCTCTTTTTTTTTTTAATTAAAAAAAGTTGTTATTTTTTGGGGCAGGGCAATGAGGGTTAAATGACTTGCCCAGGGTTACACAGCTAGTATGTGTCAAATGTCTGAGGTCACATTTGAACTCTTGTCCCCCTGAATCCAGGGCCAGTGCTCTATCCACTGCGCCACCTAGCTGCCCCCTATAGCTTCATCTCTTTCAAGGCTGATAGAAAATAAAACCTCCACCTTCTAGGGTCTTAAGCAACTTAGCCCCATCCCCTCTAGTTCAAGTCTTGTCTGAATGACTAACTGTTAGATTTTCTACAAAATCTTACTCAACTCATTTCCCTTCTCCCACAGCTACTGTGATTACTACAGACCCAGGTTTTTCGTACTAGAGAATGTAAGAAACTTTGTGTCATTCAAACGTTCCATGATTCTGAAGCTGACCCTCCGATGTCTGATTCGAATGGGATATCAGTGCACATTTGGTGTAATGCAGGTAGGTTTATACTGAGATACCGGGGGTGGGTGGGGGATAACCAAGGAATATGCCACTGATGTCACTGTCCCTGTTCTGATGCTAAAAAAAGAAAAAAAAATCATAGTATTTTAGAAAATGGGCTAATTTAGATTGGGAGCTGGGTTCAAACACCAGCTCTACTATTGGATACTTGGGTGACTTTGAGCAGCTACTTTTGAGCAGTCCACTTCATCTGGAAAAATAAGATGATTGGTTTAGGTAACCCACTGGCGGGTCTCATCTACCTCTAAATTTGTCTTCGAGTATCGCTGCATGTTCTACTACACTTATTTCTCATGCTTCCTATCAGTGGATTAGAATGGACCAAAGTCTAGGCAATTGGTTTCAAACCAGATTTGTCTCGTAAAACAAAACAAAATTGGTATGGAAATAAGTCTTCATCTCAAGTCACTTCTCTTTGTAAGCTAATTGATTTAGCTTTTATTAACACAGGAAGTTCGCTTTTAGAACTTAAAATATCTCCTCAAATGTCTTCGATGAAAAGTCCTATATCCTTCCAACAGGTTTGCTTTTCTTCTGACCCAGACTTTTTCCATGGCTGTCATATGGAACGTAGTGTATTAATGGCACCACATTCAGATTGTGTTGTGGGGCTGAGGAAATGAAGGATCATTAAGTTCCCTGAAACTGAAAATAGTGAGAAGTTTGATTTTTTTTCAGTGTCAGATATAGTTGAAAGCTTATATGTAGTTAGTCAAATGAGATTAATCAAATCAGATGTCAAATGAAATCAAATAATCAAATGAGTGCATATGCCAAGTGCTAGGCAAATCTCAAAGCTATATAAATGCTATTATTTTCACGATTAGCCATTAAATAGATGACCAAGAATGATCTACTATGGTCAGAAATTTTAGCTTAGTGTGACTTGATCTGTTATGACTACTAATCTTGGAAGAATAAATTCAGCAGTAAGCTTTAAGATAAAACAACTGAAGGGGCAGCTAGGTGGCTCAGTGGATAAAGCACCTGCCCTGGATTCAGGAGGACCTGAGTTCAGATCCAACCTCAGACATTTGACACTTACTGGCTGTGTGACCGTGGGCAAGTCACTTAATCCTCATTGCCCCATAAAATAAACAATTGGGTTTTTATCCTTTTTGGTTTGTCTTTAAAAAGTACTATTTGTTAGATTGGATGACTCTTTGAGAAGGGTAGGGATAATGGAGGAACTTATAGTAATGGAAAAAAACCAAAATACATTAATAAGCTTATTTTTAAAACTATACAGTTACCTTTTTTTTAAGGCTGCAAAAATTTAATGCTCACAAAGGTCAAGGTCTGACCTCAGGGGACTGAACCAAAAGGGTAATTTTTTTCTCATGTTTTGGTTCCCAGTGACATAGATGACAGGGTTCCCAGCTCCTCCTATATAAGCATTCAGGGAAACAAATGCATAACAAAGAAGACAAACTTCATCACACCACAAAAAAAAAAAAAACCAACAAAAAAACCCAGAAGGCACAAGACTTAAGGGACCCATAGATATAGAAGACGTACCAAGTTTTTACAAAAAAAAAGGATGAACTCTCTTCAGAAGAAAACTGAGCTCAGTGACCACCAGGACAGCAGATCCATTCTAATAGAAGCTTCTTCTCCCCACCCCCCCCACCCCAGATTATCTTGGAGGGCCTCCCCACTTTCTGAACCTAGTCTCAAGAGATGCTGAGGGGGCCAGTCAAAAACAAGTGAATATGACTTTGTGTTGCCTTGTTCTCTATATAATTGGCAGTTTTCCCTCCTGTTAAGGTATCAGTGGGCATATCTGTGCCCTCCTTTCATGTAAAGATCCATTCGTCAAGAACCTGTTTTTGGTTCCTGAATAAACATTTTCCTAGACACACCAACAGTTAACTCTAGAGCCCAGAAATACAGGTGATTTATTTTTATGGTGGGTTAGAGTCTAGGTTTGTGAATCAATAAGAATGGGGAATTTCCTGAATAGAAATTTACTGTACTTAAACATACCTACAATGCATTAGGAACTGAATCAAAGGTGAGATTTGAATCCAGATTCCCCTGAGATTCCCAGAATGGCATCAATTTCCTGTATCTTATTGTTCACTGGTAATCTTTACATTTTAAATCTATTTGGCTCACTTGGTAGAAATGGTATGTTTCTTTGTCTTCTGTGTTCAGGCTGGCCAGTATGGCATTGCTCAGACGAGAAGAAGGGCCGTCATCCTGGCTGCAGCCCCTGGCGAGAAACTCCCCATGTTTCCGGAGCCCCTGCATGTCTTCGCACCCCGAATCTGCCAGCTCGCTGTAATGGTGGATAACAAGAGATATTTTAGCAATATAAAGAGGTAAAGGTGTTCAGAACTAAGGACTCTTCCCTAAGAGTCAATTTCCTGGGGACAGCCAGGTGGCACAATGGACAAAGCACCAGCCCTGGACTCGGGAGAATTCAAGTTCAAATCCGGCCTCAGACACTTGACACTAGCTATATGACCCTGGCAAGTCACTTAACCTCAGTTTCCTCATCTGTGAAATAGGGATAATAGTGCCTACCTCAGGGTTGTTGTGAAGATCTCACGGAGATAACATTTAGAGCTTAGCACCCTGCCTGGAATATAATAGGGGCTATTTAAATGTGAGTTTAATTTTTGTTGTTGTTACTACTTAGTATGTATATCAAATCAATAAACATTTATTAAGTGCCTACTCTGTGTCAGGCACTGTACTAAGCACTGGGGATACAAAAGAGACAAAAGACCCTATCCTCAAGGAGCTTACAATCTAAAAAAAAATCAAATCCCTAAGTGGCTGCCCTTTGTTTCAGGATGGGTTCTGCTCCGCTTCGAACGATGACTGTCTATGATGCAATGTCAGACCTCCCAAGTATCCAGAATGGTGCCTCAGAGGATGAGACTGCTTACAAGGGGGAGCCCAAATGCTGGTTCCAGAGACAGATAAGGGGCTCAAAAGATCAGCAAATCCTCAGGGACCACATCTGTAAGGTAATGTGCTACCATGGTAATCTTTCATGTTGTCTCTCTATCCAGGTTAGTGGCTAGTTTTCAGCCACATCCTTAATATTCCTCAGAGATGTGAGGCCACCTAGTCACACAATCAGACTAGGAGGAGACCTCAACAATTCTCTAATCTAAGCCATACCTGCAAAAATAACCCCTGGAGGGGCAGGTAGGTGGTGCAGTAGATAGAACACCGGCCCTGGATTCAGGAGGACCTGAGTTCAAATCCGACCTCAGACACTTAACACTTATTAGCTGTGTGACCCTGGGCAAGTCACTTAACCCCCATTGCCTCACTAAAAAAAAAAATTTAAATAACCCCTGGAAACAGATTCTTAACCTGGGGTCCAGAGACAGATTTCAGGAGATCTGTGAACTTGGATAGGGAAAAAATTGCATCTTTATTTCAATATAATTTTTTAAAATCCTATGTATTTCTATGCGTTTCAAAACATCCTTTTGAGAAGGAGTCTGTCAGCTCCATCAGACTGACTACCAAAGAGATTCATGACACAAATGTGAAAAAGCCCTGGACTAGAATGACACCGGAAAGCAAAGTCTTAAGTTCTAAAATGATCTTCAGAATTGTGTCCCATAAAATCGGGATAAGTCCTGCTTGGGGCCCCACTGGGAAGGGTTTGGGAGGGAACAAAGGGCTAACCTTGACTTTGGTTGCAGGAAATGCATGCTTTGGCGATGGCTCGGATAAAACTGATTCCCCTGACCCCAGGGGCAGACTGGCGAGACCTTCCTAACATCCAGGTGCACATCTCAGATGGCACAGTCACCAAGAAACTCCGATATAATTATGATGATAAGAAGAATGGACGTAGCAGTACTGGAGCCCTCAGAGGGGTCTGTTCCTGTGCAAAAGGTAGATGGTGTGTGTGTGTGTGTGTGTGTGTGTGTGGTGTACATGCGCACATTCTCTAGTGATGCTATTGCAATAGTAATCAGTTCCTGCCCGATTCGTCACTGATTCTAAGCTATCTTCATTTGGCTGTGCTCCTCTGAGATCACTGAGGGAGGGGAATAAAATGTTTCCTAGCAGTTAAATGTTTTCCTGCCTTAATAGTTTTCACACTCCATTAAGTAAATTTAACTAGCATTTTTTGACCTTCCTTTATTTAAATTTCATTCTATGTGCCAGTTAGTGGGGATACAAAACTAAAAAGGAAACTCTTCCTGCCTTCAAGGAACTTACATTCTACTGGGGGAAAAACAACAGATCAAAGAGTTAATACAAAATAGTTACAAATGGCACAGTAACTTTCCCTGGAAAGAGGACTCTAGCAACTGAGGAAGCCCTTCAGTGGGAGGTAACAGCTATGATGAGTAATAGAGGAAAGAGGAAGTGTATTCCAAGAATGGGGACAGCCTCTGCAAAGGTGTGGATATCATGTATGGGTAATAGCAAGGAGGCTAGACCTTTACACTCTCACTTTATTCAGTTGGATATCAAATAGCTAATCACCTCTCAATTTCAACTTGACCCTTCTATTTAGGTAAACGATGTAATCCTGCAGATAGACAGTTCAACACCCTGATTCCATGGTGCCTGCCTCACACTGGGAACAGGCACAACCATTGGGCTGGGCTCTATGGAAGGTTGGAGTGGGATGGCTTCTTCAGCACCACAATTACGAATCCTGAACCCATGGGCACACAGGTAAGGACACTTCCGTGGGAGGAAGTGGAATTCGCCCATTTTCCCACCATTGTGGAAACTTAAAAACAACAACAAATGTTGATAGCTACTACCAGCCAATGAGCTGTAAACTGAGACTTGTCCATCACTTGCACCATGGTCCTGTAGCTTTAGAGGACAGTCTGAGCTGGTCACAGTTTTGCTTCATATATAGAGACCGAATGGTGCTTTGAAGAACCAGGATCAGATTACCCCATCTCTGAAGCTTATTGGCTGTAACACTGGGCCCCGGGCAACTTTCCTGGATTTAAGAGGAAAGTCAGCTCCAGCCCTAAGGCTGGCCAAAATCCCAGACTTCTATCTTTGTACAAAATACAATGATCTTTATCCCAGTGGAGATATCTAACTTGAGAGGTCTTCTCCAAAAAGCTTTGTTGCAGTTAAGCGTTGATCCTGCTTTGGGACCATTGTGTTATAGGAAGGAGAGTTGTCAGCAGTCTTATTTTTCTCTACTATCCTTTAAATCTAGTGAAAGTTCATGTTCTAATGAAAGGAAAGCTCAGGGGCAGGGATTCTTGTGTCCACAGGGTCGAGTACTTCACCCAGAACAGCACCGACTGGTGAGCGTACGGGAGTGTGCCCGGTCCCAAGGATTCCCAGATAACTACAGATTGTTTGGCCAAATCCTAGATAAACACAGACAGGTCAGTGTTAACTTCCTAAGGCTATTTTAATTGGATGGGCAACACGTTTCTGAGGCTATTGGACAACTCTTCATTAGAAACAGTTTGACACTTGAACAAAACAAAGTGTCTTCTTGCCAACTGAATACCTGATATAAATTGCATGTGGCTCTTCCACCAGAAGGTTTGAGGTGGCCCACATCAAAAGTAGATTGAAACATGGTAGAATTCTACCTTGGGTAGAATGGCACCCTGATTCAAGTCCTCTGAAACATGGTCAGACTGCTGCTGTCCCCTGACACAGTGCTGAAGCCAGCCAACATGTTCACTGGGGTCTTTCTGGTACAAGAGCCTATTGCACAAAACCAAATTCTTTCCCCTTCCTCATGCAGGTGGGTAATGCAGTGCCTCCACCGCTTGCCAGAGCCATAGGCAGGGAAATCAAGCTCTGCATGTTGGCCAAACTGAAAGAGAAGGCCATAGGTAGGTGTCAGTGTGGCTAGAGGACTTTCTGGTGTGTGAGATGGATTATGTGCTGGTACATTTTAGGGGGTAGTATGTGGTAGCTCAGCTGTCCTTTTCTTCCCCTCATTGCTCAGTGAGTCTCAGCTCAAGACTATAGGTCATAGAGGGGAAATCACTTGGGATTGTCCCTCTTATGGGTGGACTTCCTTTACTGGGTAAAGATTGAGGATTATAACACCTTATTGAGCTGTATCTTAAGAGAGGACCTACTATGTGGAGGAGAACTCTAGGCTCTATTTTGTCAGACAGTGAGCCATTACCAACTTGTTGCCATCTGTTAATATTTCCACATATTTAATAGAATTGTTATTTAACCCAAAACATTTAAACTGCCACATTTGGCAATCATAATCATGCTGCCTCTTTTTATTCAAACTCAAATTTTTCTAATTTGTTTCTCTTCAGTTAAAGAGGAAGAAGAATGAGGGACAGAGCTATCTTGGACTACTCTCCTCAATGTGGTCAATCATTTTATTCCATTGTACTCATGAAGTGTCTACCTCCTTGACTGACATTAAGATGTTTTTAAATGATCAAATTATTAAACTAAAACTGAAGTGCCTTTTATATACTCTAGATTTTAAAACTTTTAATTATATATTAAATGTAACTGCTCATGACAAATTTTTTGCAGTTTTTAGATATATATATTATAATAAATCTTATTAAATGATCAAGTGTCTTTACTGAGTTTTTTGTTTTTTTTTTTTGGGGGGGGGGGTGAGGCAATGAGGATTAAGTGACTTGCCCAAGGCAAGGTTATGTGCAAGTCTGAAGTCACATTTGAACTCATGTCCTCCTGAATCCAGGGGGCGGGTGCTTTATCCACTGTGCCACCTAGCTGTTCCTTTCCTGACTCTTAAGTAACTCGAAACTATTTCTGAAATTGTTCCAGTTCCTCTCTGGCATATGAGGACCTGAGTAGGCAGCTTGCCACAGCTTAAAATATTTTGAGTTGGAGAATGAAGTCTCCTTGTAAAAGCCTTCTGCTGTGAAAAGGCAACAGGATGTCTTGGTCAAAGGATGTCAGGTGTTTCTAGTTCTAAAGGGAAGAGCCAAATTCCTGGCCAGGATGGATGGCAACTATGTAACCCCAGACACCTAACGCCCCCCTAAAAGAATAGGGTTCAGCACTGAATCAATCCTAGTGATGTAGGAGGTGAAAAAAGGGTTAATAGAAAAACCCAAAACCCAAGCGCTAATTCAGATATTAGCTCTAAAGGGGAGTCAGACCCCAGTTAATGGGTAACTTATACTAGGTTCTTGTACCCACAGAAATCAGTGCCCATAACGGAAACAGGAGAGAGGCCGTGATGACAGACTAAATGACAACAGTATAGAAATTCTAATGAAAAATGGAGATATTTTGAAACTAGTCATGGGAAACAGAAAGAGACGTGCAGAAAAGGCCAAATTTGTCCCCAGATTCACCTTATGACATGTAAACCCTAAAAAACACACCTCCACTGAAAAAGGTACCCGCCTTGGGGGTTGGCTTAGGACCCCAGGAACTCCAAATTAGGATAAGCCCTCCCTTGTAACACCCCAAGGAGGAGATTATTATAATGAGACTGATAATCAATTTATCCATACTATAAATATAACTTTCCTTATGTGAGAGATACCTTTCCACGTTCCTGGTTCTCTCCCTGTGGTCACCCACAGTATTGCAATAAAACTTGGGAAACTGACTCAGTCTTGTAATTCTTTTGGAACAACCAATTTGACCCCAAATTCCAGCCCACATCACTAGGATTTGCGGTGGGGGAGAGGGGGTGGGGGGAGTGGAAGAGAAGGGGAGTGCTGGAAATAGAAAAGCGGGAAGGGAAGTAGGGTAGTAGGAGAGCAGGAGTGGGGGGGGGGAAGAGAAGGGAAAAGGGAAGTACTAAGGGCTGGAGGCAGACATGGAGGGAGGGGAAAGCGGGGAGGAAGCGACACCTCTTCTCCAAGACCTTTCCGAGCAGGCTTCTCGCCTGCGCCAGGCAGCCTACTCCACGAGGAGCCGCTGTGACGACGGAAGCGCCGAGCGACGCCCCAGCCCAGGCAGCGGAAGTAGGTATGGGTATCCATTTCCGCTTCCGCTCTTTGGCCCGGGCTCAGGCTGCGTGGAAGATCCCGGAGGATGCCGACGGGAGACTTTGAGTGAGAAAGCGGGGCCCGGGTCGAGGGGCTGGGGTCCCGGGCGCCGAGGCTGGGGGGGCTGGAGGGCGGAGGGGACCCCTGGAGCGGGAGCGGGGAGCTGACGGTGTCCCCGGCGCCTGTGCCGGACCCGAGGCCTGGACAGCAGCCCGGAGCAGGCGGAATAGAGCAGGCGAAATAGGGCAGGCGGGACAGGGACGAAAGGATCCCTGAGCGCCAGTCCTTGCGCGCCCCTGAAAAACTCTTTCCTCCCGCAGCTCGAAGCCCAGCTGGGCCGACCAGGTGGAAGAAGAAGGAGACGATGGTAAGTCCGGGCCGGCTGACTAAAAGCGGCCGCTCGCGCTCCCCGAAGCCAGTTCTCTTCTCCCCCCCCCCCACTCCTCCTGGCCTAGCATTTCCTTTCCTCCCCCTTCCGACCAGTCTCCCTCCAGGGCCTGACCTGATCTCTGTCCCTTCCCCACAGACAAATGTGTCACCAGTGAACTCCTCAAAGGGATTCCATTGACCACAGGAGAGCCCAGCAATGAGCCAGAACTCCTACCGGGTGGTGAGTGTCTCCCCCCCCCCCCCCCCGCTGTGTGTGCGTCCGTGTGTGGGAGCTTCCCAGAGGGAGGGCAGGTTTTCGTCATTTATGTTTGGGTCTCCATCTATTCTTTTCCTTGGCCGTTTCTTCCCTAGCACCACTCCCCGCCCCCAAGGAAGTCATTAACGGGAATATTAAAACCATCACCGAGTATAAGGTTGAAGAGGACGGCAAGAAGTTCAAGGTGGGCTATGCAGGTTTCTGTATCCCTTCCTACCTCTTCTCTTCTGGCCTTTGGGTCAGACAGGTTTGGGGGCCTCATGAATGGGGAAGAACCATTATTGAATGTTCTAAGCACCGAGGATACAAGTACAACAGAGTCCCTGTTCTCAAGGTGCTTTTAATGTGGGAGCCCACATATATAGGGCAGTGTAAAGTCATTGTGGAGTTAATTGACACACAATGAGAGTATTAATTTCATTATCCTACCTAAAGGAGGAGGTAGAATGCAGGGGTGCCATGTGCCTAGTACATGGTAGGGAGACCCTCCCAACACGAAATGGATCCTTTCCCCAATCCCTTTTCTTTTCCATTCTTCAGATTGTCCGTACCTTCAGGATTGAAACTCGGAAGGCATCTAAGGCTATTGCAAGAAGAAAGGTAAGAACCATTTTGGGTTTGGGAAGTATATATTTACATATCTTTTTCTTCGGTGCCCTTCTTGATATTATTTTCTTGCTTTAATTCATCATGGGGCAGGACAGCATGATACTCTGGAAGGAATGTTGGACTTGAGTCAGGAGAGACCTAGGTTCTAATCCTGATCCTGACACTTAGAGCAGCTATGTATTCCTGGGGAAGTCATTTAACTGTTTTGAACCTCAGTTTCTTCATCTTTAAAACGGGTATAATAAAGCTTCACCTAATTCACAGAACTGTGAGAAGTTTTTCTGCAAACGCTAAAAATCTACATAAATCTGAGTAGTTGGACTTGATATACACGTACTCTTAAGCCAGGAATATTGAGGAATCCTGCAGCCTTATTAGTGTTCTGGGCCTTGTATATATTTAGGAAAAGAAATTTTCTTAGAATTGGAAAAAAATTGGGGGCTCAGGAACTAAATAAGCAAGAGAATAAAAAGGACTACACATGAGAGCAGATTCAGAATGTGAATATTATCCAGCTTAGAAAGATGACAGCTATGATCTCAGCAATTACAATGATCCAACACAGTTCCAAAAGACTCATGATGGAAAATGCTCTCCACATCAAGAAAAAGAACTACGAAGTCTGAATGCAGATTGAAGCATGCTATTTTCACTTTGTTGTTGTTGTTTCTTCTTTCTTGTGGTTTTTTTTTGGTGGTTGTTGTTTTTTGTCTTTTTGTTCTGATTCTTTCACAACATGACATGTGGAAATACTTTTTTTGGGGGGGGGTGAGGCAATTGGGGTTAAGTGACTTGCCCAGGGTCACACAGCTAGTAAGTGTTAAGTGTCTGAGGTCGGATTTGAACTCAGGTACTCCTGACTCCAGGGCCAGTACTTATCCACTGCGCCACCTAGCTGCCCCCAGAAATACATTTAACACTATTGTACTGTATAACCTATATCAGGTTGTTTGCTTTCTTAGGGAGGTTAGGGAGGGAGGGAGAAAAATTTGGAACTCAAAATCTTAGAAAAATGAATGTTGAAAACTCTTTATGTGTTATTGGAAAAAATAAAATACTATTAAGAGAAAAAAATTTACAACCAGGAAAAAAAAGGTGAGAGCTAGGAGTAGGCTAGATCCAAGGCTAAAATATTTGGGTTTGTGAGAACACAAAAGCAGTCAGACTTAGAAGACAAGGATGGTCCTTGGTAGGGCTCATTTTGTAAACCTATTGCCACAAAAGTGAGCACTGAATTCAGTTCAGTTCATATTTTTGCTAATTATTTCAGCAAACAAGCTAATCGATAACATACCTCCTTATTTATTCCTTTAATGCTTTAAGATTTATAAAGTACTTTTCTCACCTCACTTTTCTTCCATTTGAAAAGGCTCTTTTGTTGAGGAAGGATTAGACTTAATTTTCTGGAGGGAGGGGAGGGATCAGAGCAGTGTATGGAAGTGACAGAGAGGAATATATTGGTTCCATTTGAATTGCTCCATATGGGCTGCCTCAGGAGGTCAGGAGTTTCTTCTGACTGTACATAGATGGCAACTGAGGGAGGTAGTAGCAAAAGGTTTTTTTACATTCCAGAGGTGCATTTCTCTTGACAGTTTTCTACTTCTTAAACTCCCTGGGGAGCCTTCACAAAAACCCGATATGTTAGGTCATCCAACCAGCCTTCCTTGTGATCTGTGGCTTGCCTGACTGCATTTTAACCCAATGACCTTTCCCATCCACAGAACTGGAAGAAATTTGGCAACTCACAGTTTGATCCCCCTGGCCCAAATGTGGCAACCACTACAGTCAGTGATGATGTTTCTATGACATTTATTACCAGCAAAGAGGTAATTCATGGATACAGGTGCTGGTGAAGAGGTCCTGAGGGTGGGGGAGGAGCATTTACATCTCAACCCCACCCCATCTACTATTACTACTACCCCCTCTCCCCAGGACCTCAATTGCCAGGAAGAGGAGGACCCAATGAACAAGCTGAAGGGGCAGAAGATCGTGTCATGTCGAATCTGCAAGGGTGACCATTGGACAACACGTTGTCCCTACAAAGACACGCTGGGACCCATGCAGAAGGAACTGGCTGAACAGTTGGGACTGTCCACTGGGGAGAAGGAGAAAATGCCTGGAGGTTTGCTAGTGGCACCTGGGCTGTTGGGCATGTGGATGGGTCTCTGTAGGATTTTATACTGTGACAGCTTATGTGACTTTGTGAATGTCACTGTTTTAGGGCCATAGAAGTTTGGCCCTGGGGGGGGGTCTTTGGCTGGGGGAAAAGGGAAGCTTCCACAAAATAGGAGTCTCCTTGGTAGGATTCTGACTGAGGTGGCTCATCATGGCCCTGGAAGCAGCTGGGAAGGGGATTCGGGGCTGGCCGTCGGCCATTCTTAGCCTATGTTTACCCCCACAGAGCTGGAGCCTGTGCAGGCAGCCCAGAGCAAGACAGGGAAATATGTGCCTCCAAGTCTTCGAGATGGAGCGAGTCGACGAGGGGAATCTATGCAGCCCAACAGGAGAGGTATGGAAGGGGCCCTGGTGGCAAGATTGGGCTGGAAGGGAACAGATGCTTAAGAACTTACTTATAGAGCCTAGGAGAAAGTACCCTAGGGCAGGACATAGGCCCTGCTTTCCTGAAGCTAACAGCTCAGTAGGGGAATAAGGTGCTGGTATGATGCCATTTCTCAGCTGAATTAGTGAGGTACCAAATAAATGTGCCGTATGAGGTCTTAGAGAGAAGCTCATCTGACTGGACCATCAGGGAAAGCTTCCTAAAGGAGTTGGCATTTGGATTGGGTCTCAAAAATGAACACACATCCATCTGGTGATTGGAGAGTGCAGTGCCTGTTCAGGGTCAGTGTAGGCCAGCTCGTTTGGAGTAACATGAGAAACTGTCAGCAATGTGTGGTGTCACCCGTGCCTTCAGTGATGGACAAGTTTGAACTTTATTCGGTATTGATCCATTGAAGAAAATTTTCAAACTGGATTGATATGAATGTAATTTTGCTTATGAAAAATTTTGGAGGGAGAAGAGGAGGGGACGTGGAGGTAAGGAGCCTTGAGCACATTTGTAGAAAGGTGAAAAGGAGCAAGTGGTGAGGGAGGGATCAAAGATACAAGAGAAAGGGAAATTCCTGTTCTAGCAAGGGGTCGGGGGACAGTGGAAGAGAAATGGGATCAAGGGCTTGGGAAGAAGGCTTAGCCTTGGGGCCACGTTAGGGATCCCCAGTATTCTCTAAAGTAGAAGTCTGTGTCATCTTCTGTCAGTCAGCAGAAGGTTGAAAAAGAGAAGAAAGGGTTTAAAACAATGGGATCTGGCAGTTGATGAGGAATCAAACACCAAACCAAGGTTATGATTGTAAATCTGTTGTGAGTTGAATCAGTTTTAGATGGGGCTGTAGTTCCTGTCTTGCCTCTGCTCGGCTGCTTCCCCCAGGGCTGGGGGTGGGGTGCGATGCTGTGGGACTGGCTTGTAATTATCCAGCATTACTGCCTGCGTTGGGCTGCGCCTTTCCAAGCCATACCCAGCTTTGCTTGTCTCTTCCAGCGGATGACAATGCTACCATCCGAGTCACTAACTTGTCAGAAGACACTCGAGAGACTGACTTGCAGGAGCTGTTTCGGCCATTTGGCTCCATCTCCCGAATCTACCTGGCCAAGGACAAGACCACTGGCCAGTCCAAGGTAGGACCACTGACTAGGTATATGAGGTATTTTCTGGGTGAAAGGCATGATTGATTAGGGGCCTGGGTGACTAACCTAGAACATGGAGATTGTACTGTTTCTGGATGGAGGGAAGGCTAATTCTTCCTTTAATGGCCTTCCCTAGGGCTTTGCCTTCATTAGCTTCCACCGGCGGGAGGATGCTGCTCGTGCTATTGCTGGTGTGTCAGGATTTGGCTATGACCATCTCATTCTCAATGTGGAATGGGCCAAGTAAGTTCTCTCCTTCCCTGTCATCCATCTCTGGCCAGGATTTCTGGGTTATGTTTCTCCCATTGAGAAATCCTGACTGTCTCTTTGCTGTTTCTACAGGCCTTCAACCAACTGAGGTCGCCATGTCCACTTACTCCACTGTTGCCTGGATTGGGAAAGGACCTGACTCTGAGGAAGGGGTCTGGAATGGAAGCCCCTTACTGGCCAAGGGCAATAAATGTTCACAACTGCCCCCTAGTCTCTTCTTTATTCTTCTAAGAAGCCACATGGGGGTTGTGGCTTTACACCATTCTCTAGACCAAAGCTTCCAAAACTGTGGATTGCAGCCCTATATGGGGTTGTGCAACAATGTGAGGGGTTGTAGAAAATTTGGCATCAGTAAAAGGTTATGTACACCTATTTTATAAACAGTTTCTCAAGCAAAAAGAGGTCACGAGTAGAAAAAGTTTACACTTCTTCCTTGGCCTTGCAGGGGCTGGGAGCTGCCACTAGGTGGCGACATCCCTCCCTGCCTGGGGCTTGCAATACAGGCTCCCTCCCTTCCCACAGCTCCCATTTAGGGCACGTGTGACTTTCCTGCTCTGTTAATTCATTCAAAGGCCTTTTATTCAGTGCCGATTTTATTTCATTTTTCTCCTTTAATAAAAATTCTATTTACACTCACTTCTTCATGAAGTGGTCATTTCACTTCACTCTTCCCCATATCAGAATCCTCCCTCCTTATAGAGAAGTGCAGACAGACAGACAGAAACAACGTGTAGACCCATGTCTGAACATGCATGTTCTGTTCCACACCCATTGTCCACGTTGGCCAAGAGGAGGGAAGGCTCCACTGAGAATGGATGGACAGACAGACACTTCAGTATTGATTAGTCAGGAAGTTTTTCCTTAACACTGAAATAATTTTGTGAATTATTCTGATTTTGCTTCCTTTGCATTAGTCACATCTGGCTCTGCCATTTAATGCCTTGTGCTCATAGGCAAACCACTCGATCTCTTTAGGTCTCAGAGTTAGCCTCTGAAAACAGAAGGTGGCGATGGAGGCTGAGATCTCTGCTGTCCCTGCTGGCTCTACACACATGGTCTTAGGTTCCCTTATTTCTCTGAATTCTTCACATTTGTCACTTGTTAGGGTTTCCATTATGTCCACACCCTGTGTTCTGTTCATCCGTTCCGTAGTTAATGGGCATCCACGTTCGTTCCAGTTCTTTGTGACTACAAAAAGTACTGCTATCAATATTTTTGCAAAAATGAGCTTTCTATTGTCTTTGAACCACAGACAGTTATTTTTAGACACTGTTAGCGGCTCAGTATTCAGAGATAAGCGGTGACAGCCTTCACCCTCTAGGGACTTAGAGGTTGGGAGGCAGAATGGCACATGCGCAGAAAAGCATGATGCAAGATCCCAGCAAAGGAGAGAGAAATGTTAAAGGAAAATTTGAGAATGTTTTCAGAGGTGGGAGGGATGTTGGAGATTAATTACTGTGTGGATTTGGCGCCTGAGCAAATAAATGAGCATGTTCTAGGCCTAACAAATGACCTACACAAATGTAGGGAGGTAGGAAATGGCTGTCAGGTGCAAGGAACTTCAATCCAGTTTGGATAGGACTAGAATGCTGAGAGTAGGGAGAATTATGGGCAGGAACGTTTTGGAGCCTTCCTGAGGGGTTCATTTTGGAGGCAGTAGCCACTGATTTTTGACTGGGGGGGATGATAGCACTATGCTGGCAAGCTGCCTAGGATGGATTGGAAAGAAAAGCCAGGTCTGGGAGATGAGTTAGCAAGGAGCAAGGGAACAGGAGAGTCAAAGGTCCCTCGAGGTTTCTACCTTTGGTCCCTTAATTCTTCCATTGGTCTAGCACAGTGGTTTGAGGGAAAGGAGGGAACTGGTCTTTCCTTGCACCCCCCCTTCCTCATCACCCTTCTCCCCTAGGTAGTCATGGGCTCACTGCTGGTCTCAAATAGCTGAATGTCTTAACAAAGCTCCACCCAGCATGTTGGGCTGCATCCTGTTAGTGGTCAAGATTCCATGGGACTTATCTGGCTCAGGGACATGTCCCCACCCTTGGGTCTCCCACATGGTCTTGTACATCGGAGGCTCGAGGCCACGGCAGTATAGAGCAGTGGGTGGAGGCACACGGCTAGAGGCACAAGCACCCTGCTTGCTTGGTAGCCCAGGTACAGACCAATGTTCAGAGCAGCCACAGCCTGGGACTCATTTGAGAAAGTGGGGCAGTCGTCCAGCCAGCGCTGGCGTGCCCGGACGTTAAGGACGTGCATGATGTGGTATGGGATGTAGGACATGGCATAGAGGACTACCCCACCCACCACTAGCACTCCCACCTTGAGTTTCTCTGGCCTTGTTATATTGGGGTTGATCAAGATGGCCCGGCCAATGGCCCCATAAGCCAGGAGAGTGAGCAGGAAGGGCAGGCCACAGCCCAGCACCGCCAACACCAGACTGTAGCCCCAGTACTCTGTCAGATGGTCGTCTCTAGCTGTTCCCAGGCACTTAATACAGCCCTCAGACTGATTGGCATCACAGCGTGCCTCTGAGCCATTCTGGGGTAAGACAAAGTGGGAGAAGTTGAAGGTGGGTGCTGCCAGGGCAGCCACGAGGCCCCAGCCAGCCAGGCTGATGATCCAGGCATGCTTGGGTCTCACGTGGCCATGGGCAAAGAAGGGATGCACGATACCCAAATATCTGTTGAGGCTTATGCAAGTGATGAAGAAAATGCTGCTGTAGAGGTTACAGTTGAAGAGGAAGCGCTCAAACAGACAGGCAGCCTCCCCGAAGCGCCAGTGTTTGGGTGGATAGAAATAGAAAACCAGTGGGGGAAGGGAGAAGGCATAGAGCAGGTCACTGACCGCCAGCTGAGCGGAGAAGACGATGGCCGGATGCCATGGGCGCTGCTCTCGGGAGCTGAAACGGTACAGGACCAGGCTGTTTCCCCCCACGGCCATGAGGAACTCTACCACTAGCACAGGCCACAGGTAATCCTCCTGGTAGCGGTTCAGGGTTTTGCTAGCACTCTCCAACATCTTCGTGGAACAGTTGTGGGTCATGGTGCCTGGGGGAAGGGGAGGCAGATTTGAATGGGCTGCTTTCCCCTTCCCCAACTCTAGAGGACAGTTGGCAAACTGGTTCCCACCCCTTCCCACATGACCTCCAGAAGGGGTCTTAGAAGTCAGTCTGAAGTAGTGAAGAAATGTTGAACATAGGACTCAATGACTTGAGTTTGAATTCTGATTCAGAATTCTTTGAGACTTTGGGCAAGTCCATGGGCCTCAATTTGCTCATCCTAAATACAGGCTGAGCAGGGGTACTATACAGGCAGGTCTTTAGTTATGAATTGGTGATTTAGTTCAGCCCCTTCATCTCATGGGGCAGACGAACCTAGAACCTGCTCTTTCTGCCAGTTACTCTGGCACATCTGGATTTCTGCCCCATTCTCTGCCCTCCTTCCCAACCCCATCCTTCCTTTGCCCCATGGATTCTAGTTGGCTTTGGAGCATGGAACCCATCTACCCAAGGAGGAAGTGGCTTGGGTTCCAGTGGGAGCAGGATGATTGATCCCGAGAGGCAATGGAACAAAGCACTTTACCCCCCAACCCAACCCCCCTTTCCAGTTCCCTGTCCCCCTTTGCCTCATCTGACCTTGCTCCTGCGCGCAGTGATGGCGGTTCTCCTCAGCTGCCTCAATCTCAACTACTGGGCTCTGCTCCCGCCTCTATTAGTCAGACCGCCTCACCACCCCCTCCCCGTAACTAGCCCCTCCCTGAGCATATTTCCTTCCTCATTCTCTCACACCCCCACCCCATTCCCCAACCAGGCTTCTCAGGCAGACGGCAAAACCAGACTTTCTAGCTCCTCCCGCCCACCAGAAAGAACTCCCAAGAAAAGTGAGTGGACTCCATTTGCTTCTTTATTGGGGATATAAAAGCACAGGTCATTATTCTTTATCATCTGTATGTCCAGAATCCACGCCAGCCAAGATCACCTTCTGATCCCTAATGTTTTCCATGCAAGAGGCTGAGTCAGCAGGAACTGCCCCGAACTCCCCAGCTTGCCCCTGCCAGTTCAGACTATCAGATAAAGCTCACTTCCCCTTTAGGGTTGCCCAGTGTGCTTTGGGCCTAGAGCCAGGCTAGCAAATACTCCTTTCCACCTGCTCCACAGATAGCTCTGTGTGTGTGTGTGTGTGTGTGTGTGAGAGAGAGAGAGAGAGAGAGAGAGAGAGAGAGAGAGAGAGAGAGAGAGAGAGAGAAAGTGCACACTAGGCTATCTCTTACTCAAGTTGCTTCATCCTTGGAGGCCAAACTCTTGAGCTGCCCCCCCCCCCAATAGATCATTAACTAGGATACAAATTCATGCCAGTGAAGTTTCATGACAACGTTCTGTAAGGTGACATTTCCTCAAAACCAAGACAAGAAACCAGACTTACTTCAACCAGCTCCTGTCAAGGCCTTACAGGCTATATTTAGGGTACTGTGGGGGGTGGGCAGAGGGTGAGAAAGGAAATGGTTTCTCTTGTCCTTGGAAGTCATAAGGCTCAAGGTATTATTCCCTCCCCAGAAGAGAGAAAACTGGCCATCAGTTAATCCTTTGGCCGAATCTCAGGCTCTGGCTGCTGCCGAGGATTTGTGGCGAGGCTTCTTAGAGGCCAAAGCTCTTCCCGGGGCTTGACCCCGAGAGAAGCGGCGAGCTGTGGTCCCTTTAGGCTGCTCGGAACTTCCCCTTTGGACGCTGACCTCTACCGCTCCCTGGTCTCTGACTACTGGAGACTGGCTGTCCAGGGGGCTTGTTGGTTCGTCTTCGTTTCACCTTTGGGAACATATCTGGGGAGGGGCATAGGGGAGAGAGAACCATCACTAGAGTGAAGCCTACAGGCACAGAGACTAACCGCCCAAGATCAGCCCCTCTCCAACTCACCCTCATCTGGCTCTTCACCCACTGCTTGGCGAAAATACTCAGCCTCATCTTCTTCTTCCTCGGACACATGGGCTGCTCCATCAGGCTGCCCAGGGTCCTCTGCATCACTGTCCCCATCCCCCTTGTCCACAGCTGAGGACTTCACATGCTGCATACCCTCCAGGCTCCGTTTCCTAGCAGGGCAAAGTCACACCTGGAGACTTAGGCCTTCAGCCACAGGACCCTCCCCCGATGTCTCCTGGTGCCCCCGGCTGCACCCCGCCCCCCCACTAACCGGTGTGCCTCCCGCTGCTCTTTCTTTCGCTTGATGTCCTGCTCCTGCTTGCCTCGGCGCTCCGCCTTCAGCAGGAGCTTCTGCTCTCTGGTGGCCAGAGTGGCCTTCAGCTCCTCCTCAGACTTGTGCACTGGAGGGAAGGAGGCGAGGAGGCCCTTTCTGAGCACCACCATTCAGACAGTGCTGGAAGACATTCCCATCCCCCTCCCCTCTGGCTAACTGAGGCTGTGGTAGAGTCCAGCTTCTTAAACAGTGGGTTGCATAATTGTGTGTGTGTGTGTGTGTGTGTGTGAACCCACAAAAAACTGGGTGACAGTAAAAATATATATATATATACTATGGACCCGGGTTTGTGGTGAGAAGGGGTAGAGAGGAGAAAGGTTAAGAAGCCCTGTGGCAGAGGATGTTTCGTGCCCATCCCAATTCCTCCCTCCCCTGGCTCACCGAGGCTGTGGTAGAGGACATTCCCATCCCCGACGCCCTCCTGGATCTTGATGAGCTGCATGGTTATTCTGGGGCCAATCTGGGAGATTGAAAGAGATTGTGGATCTACCCCCAAACCACTTCCCCTCTATCCTCCCAAGCAAGCAGGGCCAGAAGCATCAGAACGTTTACTTTGAGTGATCATGGAGTGTCACGCTAGTGTTCTCATCATATCCAATGGCCCTGTGCTTGAGCGACCTCTGCCCCGCCCCAGCCCTCACCTCACCTCAGTAAGTCGGACCGCGCTCTGCTCGGCCTTCATGTTCCCCCGGCCAGCATAGGCTTGGGGCAGCTCAGTCACGTTGTGCTCCCCGTCTGGCTCTGCCTCACTCTCTGACAGCCCGGCACCCCTGGGGAACACGGGGAGAGTTTAGGCTTATGGCAGAGAGGGATTGAGGAGGGGCAGCCCCTCACCCCCCACACCTATTAGATCCCAGCTCACGTGGCAAGCAGCTCACTGACATCCTCCAAACGGCTCATGTTTGGGAACTTCTCTTGTAGAAGCTTCTTCATCCCCCGACTGGCACCCACAGGAACAACCTTCAGGCTGCTGCAGGGGTTGGAAACTAGGGGTCAGGGAGGCCCCCAGGAGTTTCCCTCCTTCCTTGTGCTCACCCTGGGCCTCAGAGCGTTTACTTAGACACAATCACGATGTCTCAGCAGAGATTTGGTCATCATTGCTATCCAGGGTTGAGAGCAGTATGTATGCATGTTCCAGACACAAGCCCCCCAGACATGAGCACAGACACACACTCACATACTCACTAGTGTCGGAACTGGAGCTCTTGGGAGTTGGGGTCATAGCTGAGGAGAAGGCAACGCTTCACACAGTTCAGGTTCACCTGGCAGGGAGAAAGACAGGAGCACTGGAGAGGTCACCCCAGCGGGGTCCTGGTACAAGCCACAATGCCAGCAGCTCACATGTATGTGGCATTTTAATGTAATATTTCTATGTGCTACAAGCTGTACTGGCATACTATCATACA
The DNA here is from genome assembly GCF_019393635.1 of Dromiciops gliroides. Classification (NCBI taxonomy): domain Eukaryota; kingdom Metazoa; phylum Chordata; class Mammalia; order Microbiotheria; family Microbiotheriidae; genus Dromiciops; species Dromiciops gliroides. Next base: position 73,390,494 of record NC_057861.1, read on the forward strand.
TATTATCAAATATACAGTTTTATACCTACTCCCTCACCACCCCAACCTTAAGATCAGTGCTGCCACTATCATCATTTTGTAGATAAGTAAACTGGCCGAGAGAGCTTTATCAGCCAGCTTGAGTGACCGAGGCAGGATTTGAACTCAGGTCTTCCTGACTCCCAGTCCAGCAGGGACTCCATTGGGTCTAACCTTGTGCACATTGATGGATGGAAACATGTTCTGGAACACGGAGGCGGTGAGCTTCACATGAAGTCCATGGGGACCAAAGCCGTTGAGCACCAAGAGCGGTGGGTGTGAAAACTGCTGCTCGTGCATCCGATGGCGCCGAAGGGAGGAGACAACATCCCGCACCAGGGAGTACTAGAGGCGGAGGGGGCAGGACTGACCTCAGCTGCTGAGCCCTCAGCCTCCCCACCTGCACCTTTTTGCTATTTGACTTCTCACCTTGGTGACCCGGAAAGTCAAAGTAGGACCCCCAGGAAGCCGGATCAGCCTCTGAGGGAGAAAAGGGAGCAGAATCACACAACTACTGAAAAGAAGAGTACTGGGGGAGGAAATGTTTGGGAGTACTGTGTAACCCCCGGCTATGGAGGGAACAGAGAAAGGGGTTAGGAGGGGTCAGGGAAGCTCAGACTCTTTTCTGGGACGAGGGGAAACACCTAGAAGGGATCCTGGCTATATGGGAAGGAGGCATCACTCACAAAAGTTACATTCTTCTCTGTTTTGCTGAAGATGAGGAAGTGAGAGACACCAAGAGGGCCAGCCACAGCCACACAATCCTTAAGGGAATTCCGCCGTCGAACCTACAGTGGTGTAAAAGGCACAGAGTAGGGCTGATGTCAGGGTGTGTGTGTGTGGTGTCTTCCTTTAGGACAAATTATGAAAGATTGGAAAGAAAAGGTTTGGGAGCAGATATCTTGAGCAAGTTAGGGGGAAATCAGTTGGGAGATCCAGGCATAATAAATTTCTGGGCCATGATTTATACAATTAAATAAATCTGCCTGGAGATTTAATGAATCTGATTAGGGTATATGTATGTGGGGTAAAAAACCACTCACAGCTATCTGTAATCCAGACAGATGTCTGAGATGACAAATGCTAGAAGAGTGGCTGCAACAAAAGTCATGGCCTCAGATACACAAAGTCAGAGTAACGGATAGGGTGAACTAAAAAGAGGTCCACACATCTAACTCAGTTCCAAGACAGGACCTCAGGACCCAATGAGTCCAATACCTTCACTTTACAGATAAGGAAACTGAGGCTCAGCAAGTGATTTCCCCAGCCATACAGCTCAGAAGTGGTATTAGGAAGATGGGTCCTAAATGTGAGGAGTTAAATTTGGCTTTGTAACTATTACCCGACGGTTGGTGGGAGAGTTTGACTGGAATGAGACCATGGGAGGATATATTGTTATTTACTGTGACAGGGACCACATGTGGGAAATAACATTTGGATGAAGCTCAACAGGAGAAGAAGCAAAAGTGATAATGCTAATTATAAATTCCTGACTTGCCTCACTGATAATTTTATTCTCCGATGTATGGAGAACTCCAAGAGAGGAACTGTTCTTCTAGACCTAATTCTTTTTTTTTTTTTGGTGAGGCAACTGGGGTTAAGTGACTTGTCCAGGGTCACACAGCTAGTGTCAAGTGCCTGAGGCCAGATTTGAACTCAGGTCCTCCTGAATCCAGGGCTGGTGCTGTATCCACTGCGCCTAATTCTGATCCAAAAGCAGGGACTGGTTGGTAAAGTATAAGATCAGGAAAGCCTTGAGAAATGAGTATTTCACCACATTTATAATACACAAGGTAGTAGACAGAGAAGCCTAGTCTTGCAATCAGGATTGCCTGGGTTCAAGTCCTCCCTTTAATATATTTTGGCTATGTGACCCTAGAGAAATAACAATTTCTAGGGTGTCCCAGGCAACCCTCTGACTAGAAGCCAGAGAAGAATTGCAGATTTGATGGAGTTGTTTTAAAAGTTGTCCTCCGGCAGCTAGGTGGCGCAGTGGATAAAGCACCGGTCCTGGATTCAGGAGTACCTGAGTTCAAATCCCACCTCAGACACTTGATACTTACTAGCTGTGTGACCCAGGGCAAGTTACTTAACCTTCATTGCTCTACAAAAAAAAAAAAAAGTTGTCCTCTAAAGCTTTATGAACCTAAAGCAAGGAAATTACAGGTAGGACCAAAAAAGAAAAAAAAAAAAGGGGGGGGGGAATCCAGAAATAACACTGAAATTTTTCCTGGAATCACAGAATCTGAGCTGGAATTAAGTTTCAGAAGCTCCCTACTCCAAATCATACCCACCCTCCCCCCAACCCTGCCCTATCATGATATTAGAACATGAAGGAACCTGGAAGACCACCTAGCTCAGGCCCTTCATCTAACAAGAAAACAAGGCACAGAGGGATTCAGTGACTTGTCCAAGGTCACGCAGAAGCATGGAGCTGGGCGCCAAAGCCTCTTTCTCTCGTTCATAATGCTCTAAATGAGACTCGGGGGAAGAAAGGGGAGCGGGGGTTCCGTTTGGCCCCAAAGGGAGGCCTGGGCCCCCCCCCCGAAACCCCCCCTTCTTCCCCGCGCACGATCACGAGCAAGGTCGGGCCGAGCTCCCTGAACTGGCGGGGCGGGCACCGACCTGCAGCGAGGTGGCCGTGTAGGGCTCCATGACTCGCCGCACGTCCAGGCTGAGCTGGCGGACCCCAGGGCCGGCGGGGCCACGTGCGAACACGAACGAATGCGGCGCGGATGCGTACGCCTCCTGTGCTCGGAGTTGGGCCGCCGCGCGTGCGCGCTTCTGGTGCTGGCTCTGCGGGGGGCAGAAGGGGAAAGCGTGAAAAGGGGCACTCCCGGACCCTCCGCCCACCCGAATAGCCCGGCGTCCCCGGGGCCCCGCTCGGAACCCCTCCCCCCGCGTCCAGATCACGCCGTCACACGCCCGGGATCGCACCTTACCGCGCCGCCCCATGATGCCGCCACGAGAACAAGATCAGCTACGGTCCGAGATAAACCACACACAGAGTCTGCACGAGGGGTCTGCACGCGGGTTTCCTGGAAGCGTCGGGAGGCATTTCCGGGGCGGGACCAAAGGGGAGGTGGAGAGAGGCAAGGAGCCAATCATTTTCTTTTGAGGCGGGGAATAGTCACCCACTACCTTCTTACGAAATGCCACGAACTATAAGAATGGCCCCGACCCGCCTCTTCCTCCTTCTCCTTCTCTTTTTACTCCCAACAGCGCCTCCAGGCGGCTCGGCAGGTCGCGCACGCACATGGTACCCATTCTCATAATGGGTTTCCCGTTCTCGCTGACACCATCAGTCCATCATTATGGTATTTTTTGTTATTGGTGGTTTTTTTTTTGGGGGGGGGTGCAGGTCAATGAGGGTTAAGTGACTTGCCCAGGGTCACGCAGCTAGTAAGTGTCAAGTGTCTGAGGCCGGATTTGAACTCAGGTCCTACTGAATCCAGGGCCGGTGCTTTACCCACTTTGTCACCTAGCTGCCCCCCATCATTATGCTTTTATGAAACTGTGTGCGAAGCCTTGTTCTGGATACTGGGGATACATAAGAAGCAATCCCTGCCCTCCATAAGGGTACGTTCTATCTAGGAAGGCCATACACAATTAAGTCTAAGTGAGAATAATAACTTTTTTATATAGTACTTGAAGTCTTACAAAGGGCTTTAGCATACGTTATCTCATTAGATCTGCACTACAACCTGTGCAATCATTTCCCACCCGATTGCACTCCTGCAGACTTCATCATATTCTCCTAGAATCTCAGCATCCTGGAAGACTACACACCCTGAAACTCACCCCTCCTCTGTACCTCCTGCCTCCGAGGCTCCTCCCTCCTGATTGCAAACAGTGGAGTATGAACTCTGCATCTCCTTCCAGACCCTCCATTTAGGGAGGGCTACCGGGCTGCCATCTCACCTGGATCTACTCCTCTGACTTTATCATGCTGGTGCTTTTCACTTTTTTTCTTTTTTTTCTTTAATGGCTTCCTCTATTAGATTGTGAGCGCCTTCAAGGCAGGATCTTGTCTTTTGCCTCTTTTTGTATCCCCAGTACTTAGCACAGGGCCTGGCACATAGTAGATGCTTAATAAATGTTTATTGAGAGACTGAAGTAAATGCTATTATCCCCGTTTTACAGATAAGAAACTGAGGCAGGTTAAAGTAACTTGCCCAGGGTCACACAGCCAGTAAGTATTGGGAAACGGGGGCGGCTAGGTAGTAAAGTGGATAAAGCACCAGCCCTGGATTCAGGAAGACCTGAGTTCAAATGCTCTCTTAGACACTTGACACTTACTAGCTGTATAACTTTGGGCAAGTCACTTAACCCTCATTGCCCTGCCCGCACCCCCCCCCCAAAAGAAGTGGTCTTTGTCCCTGAGCTAAGGATTCCAAGAGGTAAATATGATTATATTCCAGGCATCCTTACACACCTGTGCAAAAAGCCTAGAGAGAAAAGATGAGATGTCCTGTGTGAAGCTGAGAAAGAAGATCAGTATAGCTGTATGGTAGAATAATTGAAGTCAGTCAGCCAGTCCTTCAATAGTATTTATTAAGCACCTACTGTGTGCTAGGCACTGTGCTTAATGTGGAGAGACAAAGGTAAAATACAGTTCTTACTCTCAAAGAGTTCACAGTGTAATAGAGGAAGCGATATACAAACAACTCTTAGTTTCTGGAGATATTTATGAAGTCTTTACTATGTGTTAGGCATTGTGCTAAACTGTGGAAATACAAAAAGAGGCAAAAGACAGTCCTTGCCCTCCAGGAGCTTACAAATTAAGGTGGTGGGGGGTGGGGGTGGGGTGGAGAACAACATGCAAACAAATATATACCGAGCAAGCTATATATAAAGAGATAAAGAATAAATAGGAGAAATTAACAGAGGGAAGGTACTGGAATTAAGAGGGGTTTGTAAATCCTGACTGTAGGAGGTGGGATTTTAGTTGGGAACTATGTACAAACAAGATATAGATAAGGTAAACTGGAGTTGATGGGCCTTTTTTATGCTCATACATAATGTTAGATATTATAATTATTTGTTTGTGTGTAATGGGGGACTGGACACTGGAGGCAGAGTCTTTGGAGCATGCATAGCATGCTGTCTGTTGGAATTCTTAGTAATGCCTTGGTGAGCCTACTTCCAGAAACTCATGATAATGCCCAACTACTTCAGAGCATGCCAAGGTATACTTTGGCTGTCTTTTATTGGCTTACTACATGGTGGTGGCAGCTAGGTGGTACAGTGGATAGGGCACTGGGCTTGGAATCAGGAGGACTCATCTTCATGAGTTTATATCTGGCCTTACTAGCTTATGACCCTGGACAAGTCATGGCCCTGCTTGTCTCAGTTTCCTCAACTGTCAAATGAGCTGGAGAAGGAAATGGCAAACCACTCTGGTATCTCTGCCAAGAAAACCCCAAATGGGGTCATGAAGAATCAAACATGACTGAACAAAAACAACAGGGTGACAAAAGGACTTTCAATTGGCTGCTGAAAAGAAACTGGCTTTTAAGTGAGGAAGAAGAAAGGGGTTAAGGCTTTGGATGGGGAGGGAGGGAGGTAGCAGGTACTTCCTTAAGCCTACTTGCCCGAGTTGCCATGAATTCTTGTGGCCATGAATACTTTCCACCACTTGTTTCTTCCATCTCTGCTATTTTCTTCTTTCCTGATCTTAAGTGAAAAGGTCTTAGAGGCATATCTGATGAAATCGTGACCTCATGAGCTTTTAAAAGTCAGAAAAACAACTAGAGGTCCAGTAACTGGAGTCCACTGAAAAATCTGCTTGTGGCCACAATGGCCTGATGAATTAGCTGCTTGAGCCAGTTCAGCAGTGAATGCCATCTGAGGCACCTGCAAGCAGGGAATCCATTCATCCATTTGTCCATCCATCTATCCATCCTTACACTTAAAAGTGAACTCTGTGGGGAATAGTTTGAATCCACTATTTTCAATTTAAGTCCACTCCTCTCTTGTCTTAGAGGTTCTTTTACTTTGATTTTTGCTATATTTTTCACAAAAGCTAATTAATGGAGGGGCAGCTAGACGGTGCAGTGGTTAAAGTGCTGGCCCTGGATTCAGGAGTACCTGAGTTCAAATCCAGCCTCAGACACTTAACACTTACTAGCTGTGTGACCCTAGGCAAGTCACTTAACCCCCATTGCCCTGCCCCCCCCAAAAGCTAATTAATGGGAGGAAGCTAGGTGGTGCAGTGGATAAAGCACTGGCCCTGTATTCAGGAGGACCTGAGTTCAAATCCAGCCTCAGACACTTGACACTTACTAGCTGTGTGACCCTAGGCAAGTCACTTAACCCTCATTGCCCTGCCAAAAAAAAAAAAAGCTAATTAATGGTAATTTACATTATTGCTTTACAAACCTCAAAGCACTACATAAATTCTAACTATTATTGTTATTATTATTAATATCATCATAATCTACTTGCCAATGACATTATTTGTCAATGTTACTGGTGAAGATAATATTTGGAGCATCAACTGTTAGATAATATTCAGGATGCTATAACTTGTCAACAGATATACTTCTTGTTCAGTTGTGTCCAATTCTACATGACCCTATGAATAAAGTTTATGGGATTTTCCTGGCAAAGATACTGGAGTGGTTTGTTATTTCCTTCCAGCATTTATATGGTGCCTTAAAGTTTACAAAGTGCTTTACAAGTATTATTTCATTTTGTCCTCACAAACCTGGGAGGTTATTACTATTATTATCCCCACTTTACAGATGAGGAAATTGAAACAGACAGAGGCTAAATGACTTGTCCAGCTTTAAGTGTCTTAGGGTGGATTTGAATTCAATTCTTTCTACCTCCAGGTGTAGCCCCCTATCCATTGCACCTCCTAGCTGCTGTCTAATAATTGGGGGTAATATACTGAATGGGAACTCAAAAGCCATAATTCTAGAGAGATATCCTCCAACCTCCTCAGGTTATTCCTAGAACTGTAAGGGGAGAAGCAGTATGGTGCTCTGGAGATCCAACATGTTAGTTGGAATGTGGTTTGGGAGATTAGCTCCAGCACCCATATACTACATAATTCTTAGTCTCCTTTGGGACAGTAAATTCCATGATAGCAGGAATTGTGTCTTCACTAAAATCTATCTCCTTTAGGGCTTAGCTCAGGACTCTACACAGAGTAGGCATTTAATAAATGTTTGCTTAATTGTCATAAGATCTTATTGTGGAAACATTAACATTACTGTTTCCTTTATATCATAACTGAAAATATTAAGAAATAAATATTTCTCCAGTCTAAAGTTCTTTCCAGGCTTACTTGAATCGAATATTAGTACTATTCAAACTTTTCAGGAAACAGTACCCTCCATTAAAGCCTTTTTCCCCCACCTCTCTCTCTCTTTTTTTTTAGTGAGGCAATTGGGGTTAAGTGACTTGCCCAGGGTCACACAGCTAGTAAGTGTCAAGTGCCTGAGGTCGGATTTGAACTCAGGTCCTCCTGAATCCAGGACCGGTGCTTTATCCATTGCGCCACCTAGCTGCCCCTCCCCATCTCTCTTAAACCTAACCACTTTCTATTAGGAAACTTGCAAAAAGCTAAGAATAATTTGGAAGGTTCTAGAAAGTGGATTAATTGTGGCAATCAGATTTAGAATGAGAAATATATTAATGTAGTCAAGTTCATTGCCTACCATCACCCATATCCAGATCTCATGGTTTCAGAAAATATTTTTTTCGGTAATAAACATTTTTATTTATAGTTTTGGGTTCCAATTTTTATACCTCTTTCCCTCCTTCCCCTTCCCCCTCCCTAAGGCAGCAAGCAATCAGATATGGGTTATACATATACTATGATTATGTAAAACATTACCATATTTGTCATTGTGTACAAGAAAACTTGATTAAAAGAAAAAAATGAAAGAAAGTAAAAAATAGCATGCTGAGGGGCGGCTAGGTGGCGCAGTGGATAAAGCATGGCCCTGGATTCAGGAGTACCTGAGTTCAAATCCGACCTCAGGCACTTGACACTTACTAGCTGTGTGACCCTGGGCAAGTCACTTAACCCTCATTGCCCCGCAAAAAAAAAAAAAAAATAGCATGCTTCAGTCTGTTCCATCATCTTTGGAGGTGGATAGTATGTCAGAAAATAAAATTTTTAGGACATTTTATGTGACTATTGTTCTGTTTGATGAAGGAAACTGTGAGGAAACTTAAACTTTGGACCCTTGCTCAATCTCCAACTGTGAAATTTTCTTTATCCTATAATCCTTTAGGTTGCAACTTCAAAATTACTTCTATCAGATATCTGGGGCAGTGGGGTGTAATAAGGGGACTCTTCCAGTTTGGTCATTTTTCTCCCTAAGCAAAAAAACCCCAAAACCCCAAAACAAAAACAAACAAGCCAACAAACCAACAACAATAACAAAACCCAACAAACAAACAAACAAACAAACAAGAATGATTTTAACTAGGGGTTAAATTAGGGCTGTCTGACCACATTCACCCTAGACCTAGGTCCTGGGATGACCTCCCTTTCTGGAAGGCTTGTGCTCAAAATGTAATTTTTCTTTGACCATATGTTAGACCCAGAAGGAACCTTGGAGATTATCCAGAGTCATTTTATAGATAAAACTGGGGCTCAGAGATGGAAGAAATTTGCCCAAGGTCACACAGCTAGAACTCAAGCAAGGATTCAGATCTACTTCTGACTCCAAAGGCAGGGCGATCTGTTTCATTCTTTGCTATTCTATCCTTGTACATTTCTCTGTCTCTGTCTTTTTTGTTATATATCTCTTTTGGATTTCTTTGTTCCTGTCTCTGCCTTCATTCCTATGTCTTTCAGGTTCAGTGACCTCCTGATCTTTGTTTCCCTTGACAGGGGGATGGGGAAGGCTTTGGAGGGGGTACGTTAGGGGGACCAGCTTAAGAAGAGGATACTGGGAACAAGATTTGGCCATTTCTCCCATTAAATCTTGGAGAAGGGAATAACGGGACAGTAGTATCTATGTGCTCATCTTTCTGCATAAATATATGTATATATAGGTTCACGCCCATGTTTGGGTGTAAAATTGTATTTCTGTATCTAGGACAGCATGTGTGTTCCTGTGCTGGGGTCTGAGTATATGACGCTAGGCAGTCGTGTATGTTCGTTTTGGTGCTGGTGTCATGTTAGTGTCCGTGGAGCCTCCATGACAGGGTATCTCCCCTTATAGTCCCATACTCTGTGCCCTGTACCCTGTGAAGGAGAATGGTCCTTCCTGGCAGTGACAACAGTCATCAGCCCTGCCTGGGCCCCATTGTAGCTGCCTCTGGGGTCAGTGGGAGCCAGTAGGGAGGGACTCATCAGGATGGAGAGTCAGTGACCAGTGGGGGAAGGGCAGCAGGGATGGGGTAGGTTCTAAGCATTTGCAGAAATTCTTACAAACAGGCCCCACAAATGTTTACAGTTGGGCTCCTGGGCAGAGATTGTGGAGCTCCAGGGGCTGGTCTGGAGAGGGCGGGGACATGGGGGACAGACACCAGGACTGGGCGGTCAGTAGCATCTATGCTACAGAAAGTAAGGACAGAAGAGGCCAGAGGGGCGAGCTGAAGGAGCTGCGAGCCAGGATTGGTGAGTGCCCTGACCCTGATCCCCCAGAATGGATGGGGAGTTCCCCTCAGCCCCAGGAAAGTCAGGCATAGACAGGACCCTCCGAAGGCTGATTACAGCCCATCCAAGCCTTCCCCACCTCAGGGCTCAAAGGAACACTTAGAGGCCATGAAGAGCTAGGGAAGCCCAGGATTGATTGGGACATTCTCATCATACCTCAGAATGCCCAATGCTGCTGACTCCTGGGTCAGACTCTGTGTGTGCTTATGGATCCGAGTGATACTGGACCCACCAAGGACCACTGCAGGCATGTACAGGCTCAGACACACATGCGTACTTGGATACATAATACACGAATACAAAAAATATCCCTATATCACCCTAGGGTGGGACTGGCCTAGGGGGAAAAGAGGGCAGTCTGGCCTTGTCCTTTAGGGAACAGAAAGATAGATTTGACATGAGAACTGTGCCTGCCCTTCCCCCAGATAGATGCCTGCAGCTGAGGAATTTCCTTTGAGAGGGATCAGTCTGCTGTTTTTGAGGGGTCTGTGATCAGGGAAGGAGGCGGCGGGGAGGATAGATTGAGACTCTGGCCTCCCAGGCCTATTAATTCTTCAGCCTGAAGAATCCCTGTGAGTCAAAGGACTAGCCAGATCAGGGTGACCCTGGTGCCCTGATTGGCTTGGCTGAGTAGGCTTGTGACCACATGTGGAATAACCGTGGCTGTGCCCCACCAGACCATGTCCTGAGTCAGCTCCTAGCTTCCATATCGGGTGGCCAAGGTGTTCGTTGTGAAGAGCAGCTCTAAGCAGAGGACTGTGCAGAGTTAATGAAGACACTTAACAGGGTAGCAGAAATGTTCATTTTTTATCTGGAGACCTGAGGACAAACCAGGCCTGGTGGGCAGTGACATGGACCAAGGCAGGGTGAAGAGACCTGATCAACAGATATTAGGAAGACATTAGGAGATGAATTTAATGAAGAAATGATATTACCATTCTTGTTATTAATAACAACACATTATTATTATTACTCTTACTACTAATATAAATAAGGGTTTAAAAATGTTTGATCACAGCAAGTTCATGAGCTGGGTATTTTAGATATTATCATTTATTTATAGATGAGGACACTGAGGTGTGTAGAGATAAGGTGACTTGCCCAACATCATGAAGCTACTAGATGTCAGAGTTAGGATCAAGCATTTGGAGGGTCTTGGATTCTTTCAAACAAGGGGAACACTCTGGCAAAAGCAATAAGGGAGCCCAGAGTCTAGTCTTCTGAAGGCAGGCTCTGTCACCACACTGGCTGAGCCTGGCCCCCTTCTGTTACAGGGGACAGATGCCATGGACGTCCACACCTGGAGGTGGCTGCTGCTTTTGATGGCCATGCTGAGGGGGCTGGTCCCTGCCCTGGGTGAGCAGAGGTCCAGCCCACGCTGCACTTACACCTTTGTGGTTCCCCAGCAGAAGTTCACGGGTGCTGTGTGCTGGAGTGGAGTAAAGGCAGCAGCCCCACCTCGAGACAATACTGAGGCAGATGAGCTACAGGCTCTTCAAGCCCAGTTGAAACAGCAGGAGGTGCTAATCAAGCAACTGAAGGAACAGGTGGCTGCAGATGGGGCTGCTATCAGCCAAGTCAGGGCCCTTTGTGGGGAGACTCGGGACTCTGGCTCCCAGCCCAGCCGGCTTCAGACACCACAGCTAACCCATGGGAAAACCAAGGGTTTTCAGGGGGATGGGCTGGCTCAGCTGGAAGGCCAGGTCACTAATGCCTTAGCAGAAGCCCAGCGTGCCACTGCCCAGTACCACCAACTGGATGCCAAGTACCGTGCTCTGGCTGTACTAGTCAATGACCAGCGCACTGTCATCACCAAGCTGGAGCAGCGGTGTCTGGGAGGGCCCAGCGGGCAGCAGGTACAGGATGTGAGTAGGACAACAGGGCAGGTAGGTATAGCAATGGTCACTAGTGAGGGAATGGTCATTGCCTTAACTTTTGGAGAGTGATTTTTATTTACAAGATAGTCATTGTCCAGGGAGGAGGGTAACTGCCCAAATACAGTTAGTCTCATTCTAACTTCTATCTCGTATCCACATTTGTGAGTACTGGGGAGGAAAGAAACTGACTGATCAATTGATTGACTTGGGCCAGGTTTGGGGAGCTGGATTTTCTATATCCTCCTCTGGACCAAGTGTTTTTCTTCCCAAAGCTCCTACCATTGCTTCAGTTTTAGAAGCATTCGTTATCAGGTTAATTTTTTCCTCTGCTGGTTAGATGGTGTCAGACCTTGGTTACAATGAAGGATGGGGGTGGTGGTATCTGAGGAATCCTGTTATTGGCACTGCTCAGCTCCTGAACCCAGGATGAGCAACCTGAGATCCAAATCCAGGATTTGGATGGGGGCAGAGATAACTAGTCTAGAAATAGGTGAGAGAAATCCCTTGGGAACAGAGATATAGAGTAGGTCCTTCAGGAAAAAGTAGGACAGAAATGGCCCTCATCCCTCCAGCCCCTCAGAATAGGTGGGTCATTCTAGGATTTAGGTCTTAGGTCAATGCAGTCAGATGCCACCTTGTGAATCATTGGCTTCTACAGGTCTTGCTACCACCCCCCTCGAGCTCCTTAGGGCTTGGAGGGCTGCTGGGTAATGGCAGAAATGGTAGTGGAAGACCAGATAGAGAGCTGCAGAGGGAGCAGAGCTGGGTGCCTGGCCAACCACAGAGGCAGCAAGGGGTCCTGGCCTCTGCCTTGCCGACAGACCCCTCAGGAACACCCACACAGGCAACAGGTAAGTGGTGTCTCAGGCTTATGACTTGGGGGAGGGAAACAGATCTTCAGTCCCTATCAGGGATGGTGGAAATTGGCAGGGGGCAGTGGCTACAGTGGGATCTCTCCTGGAAAACCCTTTCCTCTACTCTCCACCAAACCTAGGCCAAGTCTATACCTAGGGCAACCTTCCCTTCCTGGCCCATTGTCCTAGATATCTTGTGTGTCCTCCCATGACCCCTTCATCCCTTGCCAGGACAGACTGTGTATGTCTTCATGACCCCCAGGCCCATGGCGGGATTGCCTGGAGGCCCAAAGGGGCAGGCAGGGGATCAGCGGGGTTTATCAAGTGAGACTGGGCCAGAAAACAGTGTCGGTGTGGTGTGAACAGCAGCTGGAGGGCGGAGGCTGGATGGTCATTCAGCGGCGGCAGGACGGCTCTGTGAACTTCTTTACCAACTGGCAGAACTACAAGGTAGGAGTGGCAGGAGGGTTGGGCAAAGAGCTCTGAAGGGTTCCTGCCCCTCCCTGTAGCTCTAGCCCACTGAAGCTGGTCTCCCTTCCTACAAGGTGGGCTTTGGTCGGCCTGATGGTGAGCACTGGCTGGGCCTTGAGACCATACACCTGTTGACCCAGCTCCGGGATCATGAGCTCTTGGTGCTGCTGGAAGACTGGGGGGGCCGTGCGGTCCATGCCCGATACGATGGATTCTCCCTGGAGCCTGAGAGTGACCACTACCGCCTGAGGCTTGGCCACTACAGGGGGGATGCTGGAGATTCTCTATCCTGGCACAATGACAAACCCTTCAGCACTGTGGACAGGGACCGGGACTCCTATTCTGGTGAGGCCTGGTCTGGGAACCAGGGGCTTCTGACTGGCACCTACTCCCATGGGGGCAGATGGGGTTCAGGGGCTGAGGGATAACTAAGATTCAAGGATAGATGGGGGCTGGAGAATGGTAGAATGGAGAGGCTGAGAGGGGAAATGGTAATAAGAATACCTAACATTCATATAGAGCTTTAAGTCTGGCAAAGAGCTTAATATATATTATCTCCTTGGATCTTCACAATACCCTTATGAGACAGGTACCGTTATTTCCATTATTTTACTGGTAAAGAAACTGAGACAGAGGTTAAGTGACTTGCCCAAAGTCATACAGTTAGTATCTAAGACAGGATTCAAACTCAGATCTTCCTGATTCCAAGTCTAGCACTCTATCAACAATGTCACCTAGCTTCCTTTTCTTGTGAGGGAGGGGTCAAATAATGATGGGGGAAAGGGACAGAGGGCAGGGAGGGACAGTGGGCTGAGCATCTGAGCTCCCCAAAAAAGCTACTAACAGGGCAGCTAGGTGGCACAGTGGATAAAGCACTGGCCCTGGATTCAGTGTCCAGTGTCCAGCCTCAGACACTTGACACTTACTAGCTGTGTGACCCTGGGCAAGTCACTTAACCCTCATTGCCCCACCAAAAAACCCCACTACTAACAAGGACGGAATATTGAAGAAGTTGATCACATCAAGAATGGAAAAAAAAAAAAAAACCAAGAAGGGGCAAGTGGGTGGTATAGTGGATAAAGCACAAGGCCCTGGATTCAGGAAGATCTGAGTTCAAATGTGACCTCAGATGTGTGACCCTGAGCAAGTCACTTAACCCTCATTGCCCCACCAAAAAAATATGGTAAGCAAGGTGAATTTTGCAGTGATCTGCAGTGACTCTGGAATGTCAGTCAGTCAGTCAGTCAATAAACATTTACTGCATGAAATGCCTACTATGTTCCAGGCACTGTGCTGAGAGCTGGAGTTGCAAAGAAAGGCAAAAGCCAGTCCCTGACCTCAAGGAGCTCACAGTCTAACAGGGAAGACAACATACAAATGACTATGTGTGAATAAACTATATATAGGATAAGTCAGGAATAATCAACATAGGGAAGGCACTAGGATTAAGGGAGATCCAGGAAGGCTTCCCAGGTAGAAGGTGGGATTTTAGCTGGGACTTGAAGGAAGCCAGAGAAGCCAGGAGGCAGAGATGAGGAGGAAGAGCTTTCCCAGCCTGGGGGAGAGCCGGTGAAAATGCCCAGTCAGGAGATGGAATGTCTTGGATAAGGAGCTACTAGGAAGCGAGTGTCGCTGGCTTGCTGAGTGTGTTGGTGGCAATGGGGGGGGGTAAGAGGTAAGAAAACTGGCAAGGTGGGGAGGGGGTCAGCTGATGTAGGGCTTTGATCCCGGAGTTGATTGAGTTGGGTGGGGGTGGGGTGACTTGGGCAGACCTTCAACTTAAGAAAATCGCTTTGGTAGCTGAGTGGTAAGAAGACTTATGGGAGGGAAACCAAGCAGCTAGTTATTGTAATAGTTCAGGGGTGGGCTGATGAGGGCTTGCAACAGTGTGATAGCAGTATCAGAGGAGAGAAGAGGACATGTTTGAGAAATATTATGGAGGCAAAATCAGTAGGCCTTGACAACAGATGGGATGTGGGAGGCCAAGTGACAGTGAAGAGTCGAGGATGACACCTAGATTGTGAGCCTGGGTGACGTGACTGGGAGGATGGTGTTACCTTCAATAGCAACAAGAAGTTAGGAAGAGAGGAGGGTTTGGGAGGAAAGAGAATGAGGTTAGTTTTGGACATGTTCAGTTTACAGTGTCTACAGGACATCCAATTTGAGATGTTCAATAGACAGTTGGTGATACAATACTGGAGCTCAGCAGAGAGGTTAGGCTTGGGTAAGTAGACTTGATAAGCATCATCACAGAGATGATAATTGAATCCATGGGAGCTGATTCAATCACCAAATGAAATAATAATGGAGGGAGAAAAGGACCCAGTACTTCAGCCACTGTATGGGACAACCATTGTTAGTGGGTGTGACCTAGATGAAGATTCATCAAAGGAGACCAAGGAATAGTCAAAGAAGGAGAACCAAGAGAGAATAGTTTGATCGAAACCTAGAAAGAAGAGAATAACAGGGAGAAGAGGGTGATTAACAGTGTCAAAGGCTGAAGAGAGATCAAGGAGGAAAACTGAGAAAAGACCATTAGATCTGGTAATTAAGGGATCGTTAATCCCTTTGAAGAGAGCCGTGTCAGTTGAATGATATTAGAAACTGGACTTGTAGAGTTAAGAAGAGAGTGAGAGTAGTGGTGGTAGTGACTGGAGATAGCTTTCTTTTTTTTTTTTTTTTTAGTGAGGCAATTGGGGTTAAGTGACTTGCCCAGGGTCACACAGCTAGTAAGTGTTAAGTGTCTGAGGTCAGATTTGAACTCAGGTCCTCCTGACTCCAGGGCCGGTGCTCTATCCACTGCGCCACCTAGCTGCCCGAGATAGCTTTCTTAAGTGGGGAGGGATATGGGATGGTAGCTAGCAGAAAGGGATGGATCAAGTGGGAGCTTTTTGAGGAGGGGGGAGACATAGACAAGTTCATAGGCAGTAGGGAAGCAGCTAGTGGATAGAGATTGAAGATTAGTGAGAAAGGAGAGCTAACAGAGAAGGCAATCTACTGGAGGAGTTGGGATAGAATGAGATCACTTGTGCATGTAGAGGAGTTCACCTTGGCTTCTAGAAAGGCTACCTCATTATGTAAGACAGCGGTAAAGGAAGAGATAGCAGCACGAAGCATCTAGGTCAAAGCTTCTTAAACTGTGGGTCACGTATTAAACTATGGGGTCACACAACTGTGGAGGTTGTGAAAAAATTGACAACAGTAAAAGGTTACATATACCTATTTTATATACCTACATACATGGGGGGTCGCATAAAAATTTCTTGAGTGAAAAGGGGTCACAAGTGGGAAAAGTTTAAAGAGCCCTGGTCTAGCTGATGTGAGGAGAGGTGAAGAGGAAGCTCTCTTCAAATGACCTCAATGAAATAATTCTTAGCTGTATGCAAGTGCAAGGTGTTTTCTTTCCTAAAAGAGAAGGGTAAAAAGGCTCAAGAAATACTTCCCCCCATTTATCAAGAATGTCCCTTGGAGGAAAAAAGAGAAAGGCCTTCAGGTAAAAACGAAGAAAAAAAGGTGCTAAAAAGACAGAAAGGAATCCTAATCCATGGCAAGAGGTTGAAGAATGAAGACTGGGATACAGAAGAGAAAGGGGAAGGTGACCATTTAATACTTGGAACTAAGGGATCTTTACATAGACCAAAAGAGATGTACCTTTGAAGGGGAGGCAACTGCTTATGCTCTAAAGAGTGACTCTAGATTCACAGATGCCAACAGGAGACAAGTCATCCAGTAGACATCCAAAGATCCAAGGTAGTTGGTGGATCCCCAGTGAGGGGTATCAGGAAGGTATTTGTTGATCTGTCAACAATAGAGGTATGCTTTCTTCTTGAGACATGGAGAGAGTCTTAATGTTTGTCAAATCTGATGACTGTTACTTCTAATGATTCATATGGGAATGAAGGAATCCAAAAAGAGGAAACTAGATAGAATGCTAGACTTGAAGTTAGGAAAACCCAAGTTCAATTCCAACCTCAGATACTTACTAGCTATATCACCCTGTGGAATTCACAACCTCTGGGAAGGCTATGGCTGGTGTCCTGGAGGTGGGGGTTAGGGTTGAGCCAAGACTATATGATGGTGGAGATCACACAGGGGCCAGACTGGTTGGTGGACCAGGATGTCAGCTCTTGAGCAGTCCGAGACTGGGTCTCTCCCTAGAGCCCACTTCAGGACATTAGCCGGAGAAAGCCAGGAGACGGTTGTAGTAAGAAGGAGCAACCTCTGACCTAAGTTGCTAGTTTCTCTCTTTCTCCCTTGTCCCCTCTTCCTTGCCCAGCAACCCCTGGAGATCTCTTAGAGGATTTTCCTTCCTTGCTTCAAGGACCTAAAAGCTGCTGAGGAAGTCACCTCCCTCCACTTTTGCCACATTTTTCAGTCACCCCATTGTAATTGTTGTCCACCACCACTGCCTCTGGGTCCAAGAATGGGGTAGGATGGTGAAATCACCTCTGCCCCAGGCAAGGAGAGAATTCATACTCCCTCTCTATAAGAGGGATCAAGACTCAGGTGTTCTCAAGGACACAAAGTCTTGGGCTCAAACCCATAGAATGACTGATACAAATTCAGGGTCACAAGCACATAAACCCAAAGATGCAAACTCTCCTACTTACAGGGCTGTGGACTCAGCCGTCTCACACACACATACACTCAAAAAGAAAAAAAGGTGTGAACTAGTAGAAGACAGTACAGATAGGGGAATTTGTAGAGGGCTGAATAACCTGATCCAGAGTTGTAAATAATGCTATTTCCATGCCAACTTGGAGACCAGATGTCTTTAGCTGAGAGCCCCAGAACTAGTCTACACATTTATCAGTGACTTAGAAGAAAGTGTAGAGAAAATTCTTATCAAAATTCCAGTTGACTCAAAGCTGAGAGGGATAGCTCAAACACATCATAAACAGAAAGATGTTTCTCATCTTATTAAATCTAATAGGAATAAATGGAAAGTCTTTATTTGAGATCCAACTTCACAGGCCCAGGATGGGAGAGAGACAACAGTTCATGTGAGAGAGACAGGGATTTCAGTGGACCAGAAGCTCAATGTGAACCAACAGTGTGATAATTTAGCAGCCAGACTCCAACACATCTCCTCCTCTGCAAAAAGAGGGGCTTTGACTAAATGGGCTCTGAGCTCCCTTCCAGATCTAGACATGTGAAGCTGCATTAATGTAGGCAGCACCAAGGGTGTCAATGAAGGAAGTAACAATCCCACAGTCACTGCCCACTTTATCTGTGTTGTTTTCAGTTCCGGACACCATGTTTTAGGAAGGATACCATGGCTAGTGAATGCAGACAATTTTGACTGGGAGGGGATGGAGGTTTGGAAGGATTCCATAGGAAAATCGTGGAAAGAAATGGGCATTTAGTTTGGAGAAGGGAAGACTCGGAGGGACAATGATCTTTGTCCTGGCGCAGTAGATAGGAGTCTGAACCTAGAATCAGGGAGACTCAGGTTCAAATCTGGCTTCAGACACTTCCTAGCTGTGTAATCCTGTCATGAGGAAGAAGGATAGCTTAGTCTTGTTCTGCTTGGGTAGAAACTGTGGAGAGACAGGGTTGGGCTTGATGTTAGGAAAAACTTCCTACATTTTAGAGTCATCCACAAGTGAGATGGGCCATGGAAGGTGGTGGATTCCCTCTCACTTATCTTCAAGTGAAGGAGCAGTGACCGTTTGTTCATGATGTTGTGTAGAGAGTTTTCTTGGTCAGCTGTGGGTTAGACTAAATGGCCTTTAAATTTCCATCCAATGAATTCTGTGAGGGAAGACAAGGCCTGTGGGGGGGAGGGAACAGAGACTGGGGACTGGGACTCATTCCAGCAAGGGGGAAGGGAATAGAGAAAGAGGACATTCAGTGGTTCAGATCTTAACCTGCCAAGAAGGGTGGGATGGTTGTAGGGGAAGGGAGGTTCCCAGGACTCCTGCTTCAGAGTCAGAGTCTTGGGGATCACTGCTTTGCTCAGAAAAACCTGTCTATCCCCCCTTTCCAGAGGTATGTGAACCTAGGGGATGGGGATATTAGTGATGGCTTGTGCAGCCCTTGACACCTTCTCTTCTTTCTTTTGCCCCAGGTAACTGTGCTCTGTACCAGCGGGGTGGCTGGTGGTACCACGCCTGTGCCCATTCCAACCTCAATGGTGTCTGGCACCTAGGGGGCCACTATCGAAGCCGTTATCAAGATGGTGTCTACTGGGCTGAATTTAGGGGTGGTGCCTATTCACTCAAGAAGGTGGCAATGCTGATTCGGCCCCTCTGACTCCTGATCTCCACCCTTTGGATATTGGGGTGGGGGGAGGTGTCTTTGACTATCTTGGACTGCCTGGCTTCTTGTGTCCTAGAGTTTGTGTGAGTGGGGGGTGGGGTCTGCAAAGCCCAGGGCATTATAAATAGCACCTCCCCACCATATCACAAATCATACCCCATCAAGCCTATATACCACCACCACCCCTAACCCTTAGCCCTGCAGGAATGAGATACTGTCATTCAGGAATAGGGCATGTCCCTTTGTTATTTTGAACATGGTATATAAAACATTAACATCATAATGTACGTCTATGTATATGGCATGGGGGTATGGGGGCCGCGCTATTTCCCACGTGGAGGGGGTTAGGAGGGCCTTACCCACCTCCACTAAGCTAAAGTGCACAGACATGGACCCTCTTACATGCTAGGGAGAGGCCTGAGTAGCCTGAAGCTTTCCCTTGAGTGACTTGTCAGCCTCCCTCCAGACCACAGTTGAGGACCCACCCCGAACTTCTACTGGTCCCATAGGTCAACACTGGTCCTCCAAGTCGGTAGGGGATATCGGGGTGGGAAGGGGGAGCTAAGGCTCCTAGTTGCCTTCCTCTTCTTCTGCTTCCTCTTTGAGGTCCTCCAGGATTAAGTCGTCCAGGTCTTGTAGGAGACTGCCCTGGCTAAGGCAAGTGGCCACAGTGGAGCCACTGCTTTCGTGGACGGCACTTGGGAACAAGACAATGGGCATATTTTTCTGTTTCCGGCTCTTGGGGTGCACACAGGAGGTCCCTGGTGTGTAGGATCCTGGGGGCAGATATAGGGACTAAGCCTTCTCTGTCCTGAGCCATTTTGAGGTCTGGAAGCCTCTTTGTGCTCAGCCAGAGACTGGCCCGGGGGAGCAGGCCAAAGGCAGGGTGGGAGGGTGTCAGCTCTATTGGGACCAGGGAGAAGTGGGACAAGGGGAAGAAAGGGAATAGAGAGGCTGGGGGCTCGACCTTGTCGGTTGTAGCAGTCCTCAGCAAAGCAGGTGTGTGTATTTTTTCTGCCTCTTTCATTTTGGGGCCGGCGTGGGGGGAGGATTCGATTTGGCAGAACAGAGTTGCCACAGTGGTAGCATGGAGATGGAGTTCCCATCTGGGCAAAACCCCTGGGGAGAAAGCAAGAATTGTTGGGGCAGGTAGCATGCCAAAGAGGAAGTGTGAGTCAGAGATCAAGGGTTGGGGACTGAGAAAGTAAGGATGAAAGGAAGAGGCTGCAGCTTAGGATGGGAGGTTAAAAGTGAGAAAAACCCTTGGAGATCCTCAACAGCTGGACTTCTCTTTTTACAGATAGGGAAACTGAGGCCTAAAATGGGGAAGTACCTTGCCCAAGCTCAGAGCTGAGATTCTAACTCTAATTCTCTGGCTCCAAACCTAGCTATTCGTCTGTGGCACTGACCTTGATGAGGTCTGGGGACAAGGGTCAGGGGACAGGGATCTGAGAACTCACGTGAAGGTATGACCACATTGTAAACACTGGAACTCAGCTTTACCCCACATCTTGTCTTTGGGCACTGGTTCGTATTTCACCCAGCACTTCCGGCATCGGGACACCTGAAAAGGTCAGTGTGAGCAGGTCTGCTCCTAGGGACCCTGTGGGGCCCAGCCTTAGTCCTGGCCCCTGACCCCTTCACCTTTTTGCGCTCAGGCACCCGGCGCCACCACATGTTGTCACAGGCACGGCAGGCAAACTGGCAGTCTTCCTTGGAGATATGGCCCTTCTGGGCATCATCCAACATGCGCAGATTTTTCTCTGTCAGGGGTAAGTTCATGGTGGCAGCCACCTCCTGAGTGGGAAGTTGGGGATAGGATGAGGGCACATTAGCCTCCAGCGTGGATCCAATGGATGTCCTCACCCTCACCCCTGCTCCCCTCGCACCTCAATGTCTCTGTCCTTCAAGATATTTTGTTGGTCCTGGAAAGGGAACAGGGAGATAGAGACAGATAAGAGTGTGGGTTGGGAGCTGCATTGGTCTCTCGAGTGTCCAGCTGCCCCCTGTGCCCTCACTCCTGGAGCTTTTCACTTGGCAAAGAAGCAAACTTTGAAGCAAGGATTAAGCACTGGCCAGGGAGGAGGCCTCAGCCCACAGTTCAGACCCTTCCTCAAGGTCCCCATGCCACCCCCAACCCCTCCTGTGGCACTATCTGCTGCTCCAGCCTGGATCCCACACTGCGGGGAGGAAGGGGAAGAGTTCATATAGGGCTGGACAAAAGAGATTGTGGGGGTACCGGGAGGGAAAAACATGAGGAGCTGGGAAAGAGACTCCCAGTTATGTCTCTTCCCTTAGTCCAGAGGTTCCCTGAACCCAGGAACCTGGGTCATGTGCCCTCTATCTCCCCTGGGATTTGCTTGTTAGTGTTGGGGACTGTTGGATCTCCTTGCAATCATGGGGCAAACAGGGAAAGGAAATTACCTGGACATCAGAGTCTGCTTGGTATACATCTTCATTTTCTGATCCCAATTCTTCAGAGAACAAGGGTGGAGAGCATAGGGACTGTCATGGGGTATACTAGGACCAAGGACCTTTAAATAGTCACCCATCCCCCAGTGGTCTCTGGTTCCTGTTCTGGACATTGGAACTCCCTGGGATACCCCTTCCATGGTCTTCCTGAGCATCCAGGTCCCCTCCCAGTACCTCTGGGGACTCCTCTCCATAAGCCCTGGAACCCTTCCTGAACCCTCCCAGGGTTCCTGTACTCCCCTACCCCCCAGTGTTGCCTGCTGACCCTTCACTTGTTTAACCAGCCAGGAAGAGACGAAGTCATGGTTGTGATCGTATCTCTCCATTAAGACATTCGCCTTCTTCACAGACACATGGCCATGAAACTTCTCCCTAAAACGCCTGACACTCTTCTCCAGCTGTTAAGAGGTTGAGGTGAGGGAAGAAGCACGGGAACATCATTAGTATCATTGCTGAAACCCTTAAGAAAGCCGAGGGTTAGCATTGGAGCTAAGGGAGTAAATTCCATTCCTCCTTGGGTATCAGATGCCTAACCTATGAAATGGGCACACAAGCCAGGTCCTTGGCAGGGTCTGAGGGGTCATATATGCACCTTGTGCTGCTTTTCTTTCCTTTTATCCCTTCTCCCTTCCATTGGGGTCGGGGGAGGAAAAAAGCCTGCAGAGAGGTAGGGACATCTGTTAGCAGGGTCCCTGGCCCTTGACCTGACAGCGTTTTCTTGGAAAGGCCAAAGTTCTGGTTAGAGAGGGCCCAAACTGCAAGGCAGATGAGAAGCCCTCAGACAGAGTGCCCTAGGGCAGCAGGGCTGGTTCCTGACTCTACCTGTCCGATCGCCACCTCCCCAGGCTCCAAGAAAGGGATCAGGTAGGAGTCGGGGTGGGGTGAGGTGTGTGTGGGGGTCCCCTCTCTGATCTCCATTGGTTTCTCCTCCCCGTCAGGCCAAGCCTGGAGTTGGGGGAGGCAGAGTGGGGCTCCTCGCTCAGCGTATCCTGGCTCCTGGCCCCTGTCCTCTCACCTTCACGTCGGAGGACCCGGCTCCGGCCATCCTTGTTCCAATGGCTCCTGCAGCTCCCGCGGGTCTCACCTTACAGGCCCCCAGCAAAAAGAGGACAGAGAATTCTCAGCTGTTTCTACGGCCTTTGTCTCTGCCCAGAACAAACACCCCCCCCCCCCACTTATCCGCCTACTTTCAGTTTCTCAGAAAAGGGCGGGGCCTCAGTGGGGTGGGGATTGTTAAGAGCCAAAGGCTTAGATTTGGAGTCTTCCTAGACCTGCCCAGCCCCCAAATTTGAGGTAAATTAAATCTCATTGGGACAAATGAGATCCCAGAAATGAGGGCGGGGTGTGGAACTGGGGAAGTGGCCGCGAATGGAATGTCCTGAACCTCACCCCAGGCCGGAGGAAAAGTTCCTTGCCAAAAACGGTCAGAAGCCTAAAACTGGAAGAACCCCCAAGGTCTTCTCGTCCAACCTGTATCCGAGTAGAAAACTCCTCTTTAGAGAGGTCCTCCAGCCTGGATGGCTCCAATTATTAAGAAGTTTCCCCCAAAGCTACCTCTTAGTAACTTTCACCCGTTCCTCTGAGTTCTGCTCTTTGGGACTAAGCAAAACATCTTCCATATGTATGAGCCTTTCCGCTATTTGAAGAAAGCTATCATCGCATCCCTAAATTTTCTTTTCTTCAGACTATAGTATATCTCCTGTTCCATTGACGGATCTTAGAGCACGGATTCGACTCTTTCTTCTAAGGTCTCTTCTGGCTCTAAATACCATTAACTGCTCCCTCATTCCCCTCCCAGCCTACTCCCCACAACCTTCAGTAGCTTCCTCTTCAGTTTATCAACTGCCTCTCTAAAAAGAATTCAATTTACCACAAGCGTTTACTTAAACACCTTATATACCTGTGTGTGTGTGTGTGTGTGTGTGTGTGTGTGTGTGTGTAATAGGTGCTGGGGGGTCCTTAGGTATTCCTCTGTAAAGAATTACACTCTAGCACACAGTCCATTTAGGATTAAAATGGTCTTTTATTTGGTGCTAGAGAAAGTGACCCAGAGGGAAGTCAAAGAGAGCCTCAAGGGGAGGAGATGGCTTAGAAACAAGCTTCTCCAAGAACCAAAGGAAGTCAAAAGCTTTTCTAGGGGATAGATGGGGTGACCACCTGACAATGGAAAGTTCCTTGTTGGGGTCGGAGTGGGAAAAGCTTGAAAGAGGGGTGGTGGTTCTGACTTCTGGAGTTATCTCTGTCCCGACTTCTCAAATAGTAGCCAAGCCTAATGGACTTATCTCCCTTTACGTTAGGTGTGTCCTTGATTTTGCTTCTTTTTTGTTGTTGTTGTTTGTGGGGCAATAGGGGTTAAGTGAATTGCCCAGGGTCACACAGCTAGTAAGTGTCAAGTGTCTGAGGCCAGATTTGAACTCAGGTCCTCCTGAATCCAGGGCTGGTGCTCTATCCACTGCGCCACCTAGCTGACCCTGGTTTTGCTTCTTAAGGAGAAGACTTCTGGGTTATCCTAATGTCCAAATTTATACTAATATCCTAATTTAGCCCCACATAACCAGGCACTGGTTTCTGGCCAAAACAGAAACAATTGCTATTTACACTCTCTCAGAGCCATCAAAACCCAAGTGAGGTTTGATCAGCCCGACTTAATTAGCTTTTAGAAGGGGCATTTACTTTGCAAGTAAAGCAGGGATAGTTAGGGAAAAAATTATCTAAACTAGGAACACATTCTCCCCTTGATAACCCAAGGTGTGGGCTCAAACTTACAATATTAAGGTAGGGAAACATAGAGAGAGAAAACCTGTGGCAAAGGAGTAAGCAGCTCCTGGTCACTGGGAGTCATTTTGTCCCTTTGTTGAAACCTCATGAAACTCTTCCTGGACGTAGGTCTTCACTGGAGGGATTCTGGAGGATAGGATGGGTAAAGTAGGGTAGAGACTTGGAAGGGATAGGGCTGGCATAGGTAGCTGTGAGGTACCAGACAGTGGTGGTCCAGAAAGGGAGCTTCAACCTAGATCGCCTTCACTTAGAATCAGGGATTCTGAGTTAATTAATAGGGAAGTAGATTGTCATGCCCTTCCTAGTCCAAAGTTAATGTTGACTTGATTACAATCCCAGGGCAAGAAGTAAAAAGTGGGGGAGGAAGGTCTGCCCACAGTAACAAGGCAGATAACTAGTCTCCTTTCTTACATGATGATCAATGCAGGGATCAGAAGACACCTCAGTCATGGATAGTTATAGAAAGAATATAATATAGAGAGAATTCACCATCCAATCCTTTTTTTTTTTAACTTTTTTTTAAAAGAAGCTTTGGCCAGCTTATTAAAGAATACTTTTGTACAGTTTACTTTTCACTGGTCTGTTCTGGCATGCTTCTAATGATATCAGAATCACCTGGATCAATGATAGCCAGTGTACAAACTCTAGTACTTCCCACATGCTATACCCAATTCAATATTGTTGCCACCGTAGTGATGTACGTCAGTTTTGGCTAACATAGAGTAATATTCAATCTCTGATTTCCTTAAGGCTAGGCAGTTGTTGGCCAACATGACCAATTTAGCTTTGCCTTGTCTGATTATTTTCAGGGTCTGTTTGTAGCCTAGCACATATTTGCTGCTTTTCATCACCAGCTGGAGCCTCGAGTTGATGGACTCCAGCGACTTTTTCATCTTCTTTGCAGCCACCATCTTCCTGCCAGTGGTGCGGGAGGACCCTCAGCCAGAGATCTGCCGCCAAGTTTTTGTTTTTTTTTTTTAACATTTTTAAAGTGTTGAGTTACAAATGTTATCCCTCCTTTCCTCTCTCCCCTCCCCTGTCCTGAGGTGGTAAGCAGATAAAGGTTATACATGTGCAATTACGTAAAACATTACCACATTAGTCATTTTGTATTAAAAAAAACTTGAATAGGGCAGCTAGGTGGCGCAGTGGATAGAGCACCGGCCCTGGAGTCAGGAGGACCTGAGTTCAAATCCGGCCTCAGACCCTTGACACTTACTAGCTGTGTGACCCTGGGCAAGTCACTTAACCCCAATTGCCTCACCCAAAAAAAAAAAATTTGAATAAAAGAAAAAAATGAAAGAAAGTGAAAAATGGCATGCTTCAGTCTGTGTTCCATCAATATCAGTTCTTTCTTTGGAGATGAATAGTGTGCTTCATCATTAGTTCTTTGGGATTGTCTTAGATCATTGTATTGCTGAGAATAGTTGTCATTCACAGTTGTGGGTGTTTTTGGTTTTGTATTTTTTCCCCCTTTTTTGTGGGGCAATGAGGGTTAAGTGACTTGCCCAGGGTCACACAGTTAGTAAGTGTCAAGTGTCTGAGGTCAAATTTGAACTCAGGTCCTCCTGAATCCAGGGCCGATGCTTTATCCACTACACCACCTAGCTGTCCTAGCCATTCCTTTTAACAAAGAATAAAAAAAGAAAAAGACAGTTCAGCAAAACTAACCCACACATCAAGCTATGGAAATATTTCACACCCATAGCCCTCTTCCTCTGCCAAGAAGGGAGAAAGAGACAGTGTCTCATCAGAGCATTATATAATCTTTAAAAAAAAATACTTTTAGGGGACAGCTAGGTGGCTCAGTGGATAAAGCACTGGCCTTGGATTCAGGAGGCCCTGAGTTCAAATCTGGCCTCAGACACTTGACACTTACTAGCTGTGTGACCCTGGGCAAGTCACTTAACCCTCATTGCCCTGCCCTCCCCCAAAAAAGAAAAAAATACTTCTATTTACAATGTGGTAGTCATTATATATATTATTTTCCTGGTTTGTTTACTTCACTCTGTATCAGTTATTATGTCTTTCTCATACTTCTCTGAATTTAAAAATTTTTTGTAGCATAGTAATATTCCATTGTATTCATATACCACAATTTGTTTGGCCATTCCCCAGTCTGCCACTTTTAATGACTTATGGGTATGATGATTAAAAATATGAGAGACATCATTTTTGAGTAATGTAATCATTTTATTAATAGGCCGGAAGGTTATCTCTCTCAGACCAAAGACCCATAATGGCTATAGGGTCACAGATTATATACCCTTTGAAGAGGAGGTGTTCCTGAGGGATGTCTAATCACCTCTGACTGGTCAGTTTAATTTGGAGGTAGACTATATTTAGAAGAAGGGCTGAAAGCAGACCATCCCCTAACCTTGGGCTAACTATTAATCTTTACCCCAGACCAAATTTTTATTGCCCTATCAAGAATTTAGAATCATTTATTATTTAGATAATTTTTAATCAAGATTCCCAGAGGATTATAGCCTTGACCAGGGTTAAGGAAAGTATCTTATTTTATAGGTTTATAGTCCTGACCAAGACCAAGGAGAGTTGACTTTCTCTTATCAAGAAGGACTTTGGAATGGGGGAAGTCAGGATTGAATCTCCAAGATCTTGGTTTTTCTCAATAACTAAACCTCCAAGATATTGGTTACCAAAAAATCACTTCTCACACGGGTTAACCCAAGAGGTTGTGGTTTACTCAGAATGTAGGGGGTTTAAATACTGGATCTTTCATTTTTACTTTTATTCAGGAAACATCCTTTAATCTATATGTGAGTGACTCATTCTTTTTTTTTTTTTTTTGCGGGGCAATGAGGGTTAAGCGACTTGTCCAGGGTCACACAGCTAGTAAGTGTCAAGTGTCTGAGGCCAGATTTGAACTCAGGGCCTCCTGAATCCAGGGCCAGTGCTTTATCCACTGCACCACCTAGCTGCCCCCTGAGTGATTCATTCTTACAAGTCACATTGATAATCTCACTGAAATCTAGTGAGGATGGGGGCTATAATGATTTCAGCAATTTCTGAGTTTTTCTAATTATTCAAATCCTGATATAGTAAGCCTTGGAAAGATAACTAGGTGTGGGAATAGGAGGTGTGTGGACTGAGCATCTTTATTGGGTAGTAAGCAAATTACTCAAGATTAGAACCTAGGTTCTATACCACCTGTGTGGTATGAGTGAACTGGAACAGCTCAAGCTTGGAACACCACCTGGTCACCTGTACAGACACTGGACTCCAAGTAGCTATTCTTGTCATGTCCCCTGAAAGGTACAGAAAGTACCGATTATCCCTGTGGGTGGGCAAATGTGCTTTATGGGCCTTTACATGCCCTTTATAGTTGGCATATTGGATGAGGCCAAGTGTGGGTTTGGCAAGTGTCTTGGGAAACCCTTTAAGTGCTGGTGTAGCAATAAAAGCTTGCTCATGTCTTATCTTTTGGGAGCCCATATAAAGACATAGTTACTTTACCATTAATGGGTAAATCATTTCTCCCACCCAATAAGGTGCTATCTTAGCCACTAGCCCCTCTTTATTTTTATTTCTATTTATTTATTTTTAGTGAGGCAATTGGGGTTAAGTGACTTGCCCAGGGTCACACAGCTAGTAAGTGTTAAGTGTCTGAGGCCAGATTTGAACTCAGGTCCTCCTGACTCCAGGGCCAGTACTCTATCCACTGTGCCACCTAGCTGCCCCAACCTCTTTCTTAATTGCCAAGTCCAATGGCCTTTTTCTCTGTCCTCCTTCTTTTTGATCTCCCAGAAGCATTTGACACCGTGTACTCTGTGATTTTGAGACACTACTCTACCTGGATTCCCTTCCTATGTTTGACCATTCTTCTTTAGACTTCTTTGCTGCATTATCATTTATGTTCCACCCCCCTACCCATGGATATTCTCTAGGGCTCTGTAGCAAGCTCTCTTCTTTTCTGTGCACACATTCTTTCTCTTGGAGTTCTCATTGCTTCCCATGGAATAAAGTATTCTACTTATACAGATGACTCTCACATCTACATATATAACCTTTGTCTTGTTCCAGAACTTTGGTCGTATGTCATCGACTGCCTGCTGCATAGTTCATTCTGGATATTCCATATGTATCTCCAATTCAACTTGTCCAAAATGGATTCATTTTGTCTCTTTGTCTCTAAACCTCTTTCTCCAAACTTTTTTTTTCTGTTCAGAGCCCTACTATCCACCCCATTATTCATGTTTGTACATCCTTGATCCTTCCCTTTCCCTCATGTCCCATATCTAATCGATTGCTAAGTCTTGCCAAATCTACCTCCCCAATATCTCTCAAGTTCATCTCCTCTTCTCCACTAACACAGTCACCACTCTAGTTCAGGCCCTCATTGTCTCTACTTTGGACTACTGCAACAGCCTCCTAATTGGTCTCCCTGTTTCCAGTCTCTCCTCTTTCCAATTGATTCTTCACATTGCTCCCATGTTACTTCTCTGCTCAAGTATCTTCAGCAGCTCCCTGTTACTTCTAGGATCAAATATAATCTTGTCAGCCTTGCATTTAAGCCTCTCCACAATCTGGCTCTTACCTACATTTCCAGCCTTATTTTATATGAACTTTTTCTGGTCCTCTTTATGAACTCTACATTCTAGCTAAACTAGACAGATGTGCTCCATCTCCACACCCACTTCTCAGATTCCTTGTTTTTCTTCAAGATAGAGCTCAGGTGCTACCTTCTTTCTGAAGCCTTCCCTGATCTCCCCTGGTTCTTAGGACTTCCCTTTTCCTTAGTTTTCCTTGTATTTTACTTATTTGTGTACATCTCTAGTAGAATGTAAGCTCCTTGAGGGTAGGCATCATTTCCCTTTTGTTTTAGTATTCTTTTTCAGCACTTCACATGGTATCTTGTAAAGAGAACACAGCAGAATACAAAAATGTGAAGTATTCTTTCTAATGACACAGAATGCAACCCATCTATACTTTTTCATTCTGTGAGATCCTTCACTCTGGCCTTTCATAACTCTTTCACAGAAAGTCCATCCAATATACTGAGGGGGGCTTTCCTCTAGTTCTCTTGACAATATGAGGGGCAGCTAGGTGGTGCAATAGATAGAGTACCGGCCCTGAAGTTGGGAGGACCTGAGTTCAAGTCTCACTTCAGACACTTACTAGCTGTGTGACCCTGGGCAAGTCACGTAATCCCAACTGCCTTAAACATCCGGGGCCATCTCCAGTCGTCCTGATGTAGATCCAAATGACTCTGGAGGAGAGAGTGAGGTTGGTGACCTCCCTCACTTAAATTCAATTCACTGCAAGTCATGACATCACCCTGATGTCATGGTCCTCTTTGGAAACGAAGGACAAACAACAACAATGACATTGTGTGTATGACAATTATAATAGTCCAGGATACGCTGGTAGCCCAGGCTTGAGACTGGAATGAAACAAAACACTCTTGGAACATTTAACAGATAAAAACGGGGAGGTTTACTTATGCACAGCAAGATGTAGAACCACTCTGGGGCTTCTCCATCTCTTGCTTGCACTGGTAGGCTGGGTCCCCAGAGAATGGTTCCACAGTGGGACTTGTCCAGGATAATCTGGGGGGCCCTTATCAATTGTCAGTTCCTATTAGAGAGATTCTTTGCCTAGGACTTTTGATGCCTGATAGTCTAGTTTCAGGGATCCCCTGGAGGAGCATTAGCATTTCTGGTTTTTGATGTGTTCTCTTTACAAGTCAGACCAGTACCTCTGAGATCTTTTATCGCAGTGCTTATTGTATTGCTATCCATTGTGTCACTATATCCCTTTGTTCAAGATCACCCTGCTACTTAGTCACACATGGCAGCCAAAAAGAACAGCATGGATTTCGCATTCCTAAAATACTAGTTCCTATAACTGCCTGTGCTTTGGTGATTCATACATCTATTTTTTTTCCTTTTTGCATTTAAACAGACCTAGACTGCTTTCCTTATTGTGAGATCCTTCTGGGCTATAGGTCCCAGGATAGGGGTTGCTTTTTAGCCTAGAAACCCCAAGCAATCATCTTCCAATGCTTTAATCTCTTTGGGTTTCCCTACTTGGGTTCTGTGCTTTCTTTTTTCCTTCTTTTAGAACCAAGTCTGCTTGTCATATTGGGTGGAGGAATTTGGGATTTTATTCAGAATGCTCTTGTAGTGGCAGAGATCTACTGGAGAAATTGCAAATGCCTTTTGGAAATTTGCGTGTACATTTAGATTTTGACCAGGCTCTAGTTAGATCATCCAATGCACTGAGGAAATCATGGAAGAATTTTAAACCAGGACAATTTGGTTTCTCATTTGAGGGTAAAGAGAGGACTTCCTGTTGACCCCAGGCCCTTAATTGCTGTGGAGTGAGTCCTATATATTCTGGGAGGCCTGTAGGAACCAGGCCTTCCTTTTGAGATAGGAAATTTAATTTTCTTATGCATGGATTTATCTTTTCTGGTGGGTTTTACAGAAAATGCACAAAGGGACCCTCATTGGCCAATCATTCTATTACAAAAAGAAGGATATTCAACAAGGATGCAACTGTAATGAATTCAGCTGGGAGCAGCTTCCCTCCCCCCCCCCATGTTGCCCTTGATAGCATGTCAGAAACCTAAGAGAATAGTGGAGCATTTTTATACATATTTTAAAAAGCAATTACATCAATGGCCCAAGTCTTAGCTCTTGGAGCCAATGAAATTTTGAGAACAGTTTCAGTGATTTTTTATGGGAAAACCAGCCCAGGCAAGATAGGCTAGGTAGGATCTTAGAAAAGCTAGGCCAGGGGCAACTAGATGGCACAGTGGATAAAGCTCTAGCCCTGTATTCAGGAGGACCTGAGTTCAAATTCGGCTTTAGACACTTCACACTTACTAGCTGTGTGACCTTGGGCAAGTCACTTAACTCTCATTGCCCCTCAAGAAAAAGAAAAAGAAAAAGAAAAAAAGAAAAGCTAGGCCAGCCTATGTGGCAGGGTCCTAGGGAATATTGCTCCTATCACAAAAAACGAGCATACAGATTGTCCATTGGTTGTAGGAACACACTCCTGGCCTTCTTTTTCAGTTAGAGATCTTTCCAATCTTCCCTGTCCCTCAGCATCATCTAAGACTCCTCATTATTTCTCACCTCCCATATTTAAGCTCTTGCCAAGGTTGATTTTACCTTTGCAACAGCTCTTAAATATTCCCCCTTTTTTCCTCTGACACTGCTGCCATTCTGGTGCAGACTCTCATCACCTCAGCCTGCTGGTGGGTCTGCTGGCCTCAAATCTCTACCCTCTCCAATTCATCCTCCATTCACCTGCTAAAGTGATTTTCCTAAAGTACAGGTCGGAGCACATCACCCCTCTCACCTCCCACTTAATAAATTTCTAGTGACTCCTGGATCAAATGCAAAACCTTCTGTTTGACACGCAAAGCCCTTTATAACCTAGCTCCCTCCTACCTTTCCAGTCTTATGCTCCATTCCTTAACGGATACTCTTCAGTCCAGTAAAATCAGCCTCCTAGCTATTCCACAAACAAGACCCCATCTTTCAGCCCAGGACATTTTCTCTCACTGTCCTCCATGCCTGGCATGATCTCCCTCTTTTACTCTGCTTACTGATCCCCCTAACTTTCCTTTAAGTCCCAACAAAAATCCCTTCTTTTAGTGAGCAGAACCAGGAGAATGTTGTACACAGCA
This sequence comes from Dromiciops gliroides, assembly GCF_019393635.1. NCBI lineage: Eukaryota > Metazoa > Chordata > Mammalia > Microbiotheria > Microbiotheriidae > Dromiciops > Dromiciops gliroides. Next base: position 73,422,510 of record NC_057861.1, read on the forward strand.
ACAGCAATTTTGTTGAATGAAAAATTGTGGATGAACTTAACTATTGCCAGGAATGCAATGATCCAAGACAATCCCAAAGGACTAATGATGAAGCAAGCTATCTACTTGCAAAGAAAGAACTGATATTGATTGAACACAGACTGAATCATGCTATTTTTCACTTTCATTTTTTTCTTTTATTTGAGTTTTCTTATACAAAATGACTAATATGGCAATGTTTTACATAATTGCACATGTACAACCTAAAAAAATCCCTTCTTTTGCTGGAAGCCTTTGCCTACCCCTCTTAAGCCTTCCCTCTGTTGATCATTTCCTATTTATTACACACACACACACACACACACACACACACACACACACACAGAGCTTGCTTTGTATATGTTTGTTTGCACATTGCCTCCCCCATTAGGTTTTAAGCTCCTTGAGGACAGGGACTGATTTTTGCCTCTTTTGGGTATTCCCAGAGCTTAGCACAGTGCCTGGAACATAGTAGGAGCTTAATAAACATTTATTGATGGATTAATCCTTTATGGTGCTTCTCTCATGCTAGTCTTCATTGGTAATATATTACAGCCTACTCCAACTACTATATACCTTTCTATTGTCCTTCAAGTGACCCTCAACTTTCATTCTCTAAAGACCTTGGTGTTCCATGGCTTGTTGTCATAAGGTATCCCCAAAAGAATAGTGTTGGGACAAAGAGAAAGCCTCATCCTAGGGAGAAGCTTGTGATCACTAAAAGCACCAGGTAATTTTTTGTGAAGTGAAGATAACTCTTTTGTCTCCTCTCATTCCATTCTGGGGTCAGTTCAATGAAGAATGTATGTATGTATGTGTGTGTGTTTGTGTGTCTGTGTGTGTGTATATATATATATACATATATACACACATATATATATATATACACACACACCTGTATGTGTATATATAGTGAGCTGTATATAGAAATATATGTCTATATTAGATAGATGTCTGTATATGTATATACAGTATGTCTAGCATACATACTGATGGAACAACTCTGTGGGTTGACCATCCAACTGTATATCTCTGTGTGCATGTGTCTGCCTTTCTCTATATCAATTTCCTTTTCTCTGTGTGTGAGAGACATCATGACATAGTGGATAGAGTGTTGGAAACAGAAGACCTGAATTTGAATCCTGTCACTGACACTTACTAGCTATGTGACAATGGGTAAATCACTTCAATTGGGGGCAGCTAGGTGGCACAATGGATAGAATGGTGGTCCTGAAGTCAGGAAGCCTCATCTTCCTGAGTTAAAACCCTGCCTCAGACGCTTACTAGCTCTGGGTCCCTGGGTAAGTCACTTAATCCTGTTTGCCTCAGTTTCTTCATCTGTAAAATGAACTGGAGAAATATCTTTGCCAAGAAAACCCTAAATGGAATCATGAAGAGGTAGAAATGACTGGACGACAACAATAATTTTCCTTACAGGTAAAATAGGGGTAATAATACCTGTAATGCCTATTTTATAGAATTCAGAGAATCACAGGATCACAGATATAGATATAGATACAGATACAGATATAGACATAGACATAGGTATAGATATAGATATAGACCTGGAAGGGTCCCTGGAGGCCATCTAGCCTCTAGGTTCATCCCTCATTTTACAAAGGAGGAAGCCAAGGTCCAGAGGTTGTTATTGACTTATCCAAAGTCAGTAAGAACACAGAGGATTGGAACCAGGTCCTCTGACTCCCAATCCAATATGCTGTCCCTATACCATGTTGTTATGAGACTCAAATGAAATAATTATAGCCAGAACTTTACCATTAAGGTCTATGTAAGGTACTTCTACTGTCTTTGATGGAGAAAACAGTCTGTTACAGTGATTTTTGTAAGCCTTTTCTATTTGCCTTCTATCATCTTTCCTTTTTTCAAAACTTCAAAGTGCTATATAAAGTTCGTAGTTATTATTAATGTAAATACTTTTATTATACTCATCGGTGAGAGACAACATAAAGTAAAAACCAGTCTAAAGAAAGCTTGTCAAGATAGCTAACCTAGAATACTACTGTGCTGTAAGAAATGATGAGCAAGCGGATTTTAGAGAAACGTGGAAGGACTTAAATGAACTGATGCTCAGTAAGATGAGCAGAACCAGGAGCACATTGTACACAACATCAACAACATTATGTGGTGATCAACTGTGATAGACTTAACTCTTCTCAGAAATACAATGGTCCAAGATAATTTCAAAAGACTCATGATGGAAAATGTTCTCCACATCCAGGAAAAAGAACTGTGGAATCTGAATACAGACCGAACCATACTGTTTCTACTTTTTTTGTTTTTGTTTTTTGAGGTTTTTCCCTTTTGTTCTGATTCTTCTTTCACAACATGACTAATGTAGAAATATGTTTAATGTGAATGTACATATATAACCTATATCAGATTGCTTGCTCTCTTGGGGAGGGGGGAGGGAAGGGGGAGAGAGAAAAATTTGGAGCTAGAAATCTTACGTAGAGATAGTTTTCAACATTTGTTTTTATAAGATTTCTAGTTTCAAATTTTTCTTCCTCCTTCCCCTCCCTCCCCCCTCCCCAAGACAGCAAGTAATCTGATACAGGTTATATATGTACAATCACATTAAACATATTTCCACTATGTATTTTTCCAGGTGAAGGCAAATAAGTATTGGTAATCTTGATGTACTGGTATCAAAAAGAAAGTAGAACAGAGATCTACCACTGTGAAGCATGTTGCCTCACATGGGATTGAGGAAGTCATAGTAACAGGGTTGGGCACTATTGGACTAACTCATTGAAAGGTTTGAGACCCCTTGGTTACCTTCAACCTGGTTTAGCTGGGGTGCTGAGAAGGTTTAATGGAGTATAGCTGCTTCACATGCTGCAGCTACTTGTAGCCAGAGGTGAGAGCTGGGTGAATCAGGTGACCACCAAGGCTGGATGAGCAGCCCTGAAAAGGGCTCGGCAAACCCTCACGTGAGAGGTTCTGGCCCTTCTGAACACCAAAACTACCCAAGGGAGAAGGGAGTTGCCCCATGTCACGACAGATGACAGTATACCCAAGGTAGAGAGCTGGATGGAATGTGAAGCAGATTCTTTCTCAGGTATGGATTGAACTAGATGGCTTCCGGGTACTTTCCAACTCTGAAAAGGGTTGAATGTCCTAGCAGGTGGCCAGACCCCTTGGTTCTCCCAGCTCTTCTCCACCCCCCAAAGGCCCTGCAACGTGATCACAGTCATAAAGGAAGGGCATGTAATTTGAGAGCCAGGAAGGCAGAAGCTATTGCGAGTGGCCACAAGAACACCAGAGTCTCTTAGCCTCTGTACTCAGAGGAAGCTCATAAAAGCAAAGACAGCCCAGGTTTGGGGACTGATACTTCTAAACTGGTTCTTGTACTGCCGAGTTGATTGCATTGACAATCGAGCAAGCATGAAAACCAAATGGGACCTCTCTGTGACTTAGCGCTGCAGTCCGGGGAAGTCTGCTTCCCTAAGTGGCTTTCCCTGTATGGGTGTATCTATTCCCCTGTACTATATTGTCCTCAGGGAGTAGGTTGAACTCTTGAAACACAAGGTATACTAAGTTTGTCAGGTCATGGGTTTGCCCCAGGGGTTATGGGATCTTGATTTTCAACCCTATCTTGGCACTGCTTTGGACTCTTCACTCCAGCCCACCTGAGCCTCCTTACTCTGAAGCCTTGAAGGCCCTGAGTCAGACCAGAATTTAGAGGTCCAGGATTTAGCTCCCCCTTTCCCAGATCATCCACTGCCAACTCCCCCATCCCCCCCACCAGTGTACTCTATGAATTACCAAGGGTAGCAGGAACACGGAGAGGCTCAAGCTGGGAACTGAGCTGGTTGGCTTTTCAGAGAGGGGAACCCCAGGCTCTCCAATTCTAATGAATGTTTCTGATGATGAATCCTCTTTCTGCTCCAAGATCTCCATGAGCACTGAGACAGCAGTAGTATTTTGAAATAGACTATATGACTAAAAAAAAGATAGCTTACCTAGAGAGGTTATCCCAAGGGTATTTAAGAGTGAAAATGGAAGGAACTTCAAATCTGGGCTCAGACACTTGACACTTACTAGCTGTGTGACCCTGGGCAAGTCACTTAACCCTCATTGCCCTGCAAAAGAAAAGAAAAGAAAAGAAAAGAAAAGAAAAAACCCCACTATGTTTTGGGGGGCAGCTAGGTAGCCCAGTGGACAAAGCACTGGCCCTGGATTCAGGAGGACCTGAGTTCAAATCTGACCTCATACACTTGACACTAGCTGTGTGACCCTGGGCAAGTCATTTAACCCTCATTGCCCTGCAAAAAAAGGGAAGGAACTGGAATAATTTTTTCATTTGGATTCTGTCCTCCATGACAATGGCAGATATCTTTGATGAGCACACATTTCTATTTTATGCCCTGGAGGTCATGAAACAAAATTATCTCTCTAGTTCTATCTTGCAAAGAATCTTTTATAATGTTGAGACATGCATGTAAATAATTTATTTTAGGGCAATATTTTTCTTGACTAAAAAATTCTTGACTACAAAAATTGATAAACAATAAGCACGGGCAGCTAGGTGGCACAGTGGATAGAGCACCGGCCCTGGATTCAGGAGGACCTGAGTTCAAATCTGGCCCCAGACACTTAACACTTACTAGCTGTGTGACCCTGGGCAAGTCACTTAACCCCAATTGCCTCATAAAAAACAAAAACAAAAAACCCAATAAGCACAGTGAGATCTTTGTATGAGCTACAATGTCTATTCTTTGATTCATCTCTCATTTTTCAGCATCAATATCTTGTTTAAATAGATCGAGTTGGTATTAACTCAATTTTATAGTATATCAGAATTTTAAGAGACTTCATAGGTCATCTAGTCTAACCCTCTAATAGTTTTACACAAGAGGAAACTGAATATTAGAGAGTTTAAGTTACTAACTTAAGGTCATACATTTAGTCAACTTCATAGGCAGGTTTTGAACCCAGAAATCCCAACTCCAGAGCAAGGGCTTTGTCCACTGTACTATGCTGCCTCCCTTATTTCTCCCTTTTTTCTTTCTTCTAGTTTGATATGGATTTTTGCTCATTGACTAATAAACTTAGTCAAAATCAATATTGAACTAGAAGAATGAAAAAAAAAGAGAATAGATTGTCCTGTGACAATCACATGGGGGTCTCTCTCTTAGTCATTGCTGGCAAGATTCTTGCCAGAGTCCTCTTTAATCAGCTGTTCCTTCATCTGGAAGATGGTCATCTACCTGAGAGACAGTGTGGCTTCAGAAAGGGCTGAGGAATGGTCAATATGGTGTTTGCTGCCTGACAAATAAAGACGAAATGCCAAGAGCATTTCTGTACATGTCTGTATACAACATTCATCAATCTGACCCAGGTCTTTGATACTGTCAGTTGTGAGGACCTGTGGAAGATCATGGTGAAATTTAGTTGCCTGGAGAAGTTCATCAGTATGGTACATCAGTTTCATAATGGCTTGCTTGCACAGTTTCTGGGTAATGGATGATGCTCTTGCACTTTCCCAGTCACCAATGGAGAAAAGTAGGGCTGTGTGCTTGCTCTTGTGCTTTTTTAGCATGATGCCTTCAGGGATGTTGTCCAATACCTTCAACAAGGATGAAAACGGCATCAAGGTCAACTATTATACTGATGGTAAATTATTTAATTGGAAAAGACTACAAGCCAAGACTAAAGTGGAGGGAGAGTTGATGTGCAATTTTTTGTTCACAAATGATTGTGCACTCAATGCCACCTCTGAGGCTGAGATACAACAAAGTATGGATCAATTCTCTGGTGCCTGTGCTAATTTTGGCTTGACAATTAACACCAAGAAAACAGAGGTTCTCCACCAGCCATACGTGGAACCATTGGTTACAGCAAATGGAGAAATTTTGAATGCTGTGGATGAATTCACTTACTTTGGCAGTATATTTTCCAGGGATGTACACATAAATGCTAAGGTTGTTGTATGCATTGCCAGGGCTAGCTCAGCATGTGGAAGGCTGCAAAGGAAAATGTAGGAGAGGAGAGACATTAGGCTGCCTACCAAACCGAAGGTTTACAGAGTCATTGTATTATAGAGTAGAGACAGTATCATTGTTGTATGCCTGTGAAACCTGTACAGTATGCCAGCACCATGCTAGGAATTTGAATTGTTCCTATTTGAATTTTCTCAGGAAGATTCTGAGGATCACCTGGCAAGATAGAGTACTAGATATTGAGGTCCTTTCTCAAGATAAATTGCCAAGTATTCAAACTCTACAGCAGAGAGTGCTATTCCAATGGACTGGCCATGTTACTTGAATGCCAAATGTATGCTTGCCTAAAAGACTATTTTATGGAGAATTCACACAAGGCAAGCACCCACATGATGGTCAGAAGAAGCAATACAAGCACACTCACAAGGTCTCTCTGAAGAACTTTGGTATCAGTTATGAGACATAGGATCACCCAGCACGGGGTGCCCACATCAAAGAAGGGTGCTGAGCTCAAAGAGCAAAGCAGAATTGTAGTAGCTCAAAATGAATGTGAGATGCCCAAATTTAGAGACATCTTCCTCTCAAGTAGTCACATGAATTATTTTTGTCCAACCTGTGATAGATCTTTCCAAACTCATATTGGTATCATTGTTGTTTGTCCTTTATTCTCAAAGAGGACCATGACATTGGGGTGATGTCATGACTTGCACTGAATTGGATTTAAGTGAGGGAGGGCTGTGCAAGGTCACCAGCCTCACTCTCTCCTCCAGAGCCATCTGGCTCCACTGGCAAGATATATATCAGGATGACTGGAGATGGCCCCGGATGTTTAAGGTGATTGGGGTTGAGTGATTTTCCCAGGGTCACATAGCTAGTAAGTGCCTGAGGTGAGATTTGAATTCAGATCCTCTTGACTCCAGGACCAGTGCTCTATCCACTGCACCACCTAGATCAGCTACAGACACATACATTGTACATTAAACCTGACATCATGATATCATTGTGGTCCTCTTTGAGCATGAAGGACAAACAACAAAAATAAACTTAAATTGACAAATAAATCAGTGGTCTGACTGTTTATAGGCATTTAAATCTGAAATAACTACTGAATGACACCTACAGGTAATTAGTCATCTACTGTCTTTTAAAATATAGTTATGACATTGTGTAAGGATCAACTATGATAGACTTAACTCTTCTCAGCAATACAATAATCCAAGGCAATTCCAAAGGACTCATGATGAAAAATATTCCCCACATCCAGAAAAAAGAACTGTGGAATCTGAATGCAGATTACTGTTTCTACTTTTTTAGGTTTTTTTTCCTTTTTTGATGTTTTTCTCTTTTGTTCTGATTCGTCTTTCACAACATGACTAATGAAGAAATATATTTAATGTGATTGTACATATGTAACCTATATCAGATTGCTTTCTGTCTTGGGGAGGGGGGGAGAAAAATTTGGAACTAGCAATCTTATAAAAACAAATGTTGAAAACTATCTCTACATGTAACTGGAAAATAATAAAATATTTGTATGGTTTAAAAAGGAGACAAATACGGTTATGACTATTGGGTTTTTTTGAGGCAGTGAAGGTTGGTTTGTGTTAGCTTCTTTCAAAATACAGAGATACAACTGTCACATGGCTTAAAAGCCAATGTAGTATTTTGTATTTTTGGTTTTGTTTTTTTTGGTGAGGCAATTTGGGGTTAAATGACTTGCCCAGGGTCACACAGTTAGTAAGTGTTAAGTGTCTGAGGTCAAATTTGAACTCAGGTCCTCCTGACTCCAGGGCCGGTGCTTTATTCACTGCGCCACCTAGCTGCCCCCAATGTGGTATTTTGTAATAATTCTGCCTTCAACCCTCTGAGTCAGCCACTAGATGGTAGTCAGCCTTCATCACCTAGTCCTTCCCTTCCCACCCCCATCTTTCCTGTCTGCTTACCTCCCTATCCCCACCATGTATTCTTTTTCTTTTTCTTTTTGGCGGGACTATGGGGGTTAAGTGACTTGCCCAGGGCCACACAGCTAGTAAGTGTCAAGTGTCTGAAGTCAGATTTGAACTCAGGTCCTCCTGACTCCAGGGCCGGTGCTTTATCCACTGCACCACCTAGCTGCCCCCCCCAACCATGTATTCTTCAACCCTGTGATGTTGGCCTCCGGTCTGTTCCTTGAACAAGACATTCCATCTCTTGGCTCCTGGGATTTTCTCTGGCTGTCCTTCATGTCTAGAACTCTCTCCCTCCTCATCTTCATCTCCAGGCTTCCCTGACTTCTTTCAAGTCCCAACTAAAACTCCACCTTCTACAAGTAGTCTTTCCCAGTCTCAATTCTCATGCCCTTCCTCTATTGATTATTTCCACCTTATCCTGTATTTAGCTTGTTTGTACATAGGTGTTTGCATTTTATCTAGAGTGTGAGCTACTTAAGGACAGGATCTGGTTTTGCCTTTCTTTGTATCAGTAGCTTAGCACAGTGCCTGGCCCATAGTAGGTGTTTAATAAATGCTTATGGACTTGAATGAGACCTTCAACCTTGCAGAAGGCTGCAGTGTCACTTATCGCCATGAGGGGGTGCCCAGAGCTTGGGTTGTTCCCTCTTAATGGCTGCCTGTTTCTGCCTTTGATTTTCAGTATTTGCAAAAGGCTTTTTTCCCTTTGTATGAGCTTCTGCTTCCTTAGCTCTAATCTAAAGGTAATGAAGATTTTTTTGAATGTTAAAACAGTTTCCAAGTTTCCCAATAAGATATGTGAGATCTCCTCCTGCCCCTTTTCTTCCCAAAACATCATCCCCTGAAATCAGAAGTAAATAATAATTTTAAAAACATAAGAAAGCATATGGCATTGGTATAAGTTATATAAGGACACACGGGACCAAGAAACCGCATATACTGTCTCTAGTGTGTAAAGGTCATAATAGTAGGAGCGGGCAGAGTGTAGTCTAGCTATGTTGTTACCCTGAAACCCACCCCTTACCCATGCCCCACTATTCCTTATTCTGCAATATGCAACTGGACTGTGCCAATTAGGAGGTACTCTACAGCCAGTTCTTAGTACCCACTGCTCCCTCCCTTTCCTTGCATCAACTAAAGATTTTATGCCTCAGGGGAAGGTGTAGAACTTTTAAACAAACTAATTACATCGTCCAGCACATGCCTGAGCCAAGTTATCACTCAACTAATAAACATTTATTATGCACCTACTATGGGCCAACCACTGAGGAAAGAGTGTAATAAATCATATAGACTGTAATAAATATTATCGGGCAGCTAGGTGGAGAATTGGATAGAGTGCCAGGCTTGAAGTCAGGAAGACTCATCTTCATGAGTTCAAATCCAGGCTCAGACACTTACTAGCTTAACCCTATTTGCCTCAGTTTCCTCATCAATGAGCTGGAGAAGGAAAAGGCAAACCACTCCAGTACCTCTGCCAAGAAAACCTTAAAAGGAACCACAAAGAGTTGGAAACAACTGAACAAGATATTTATATTATAAATGAAACAATCTCTCAAGGAGGTTACAATCTAATTGGGAGGGATAGTATACACACACACACACACACACACATATATTATATATGGGATAAACATAAAGAGGGTAACTACAAGGGGCAGCTAGGTGGCGCAGTGAATAGAGCATCGGCCCTGGAGTCAGGAGTACCTGAGTTCAAATCCAGCCTCAGACACTTAACACTTACTAGCTGTGTGACCCTGGGCAAGTCACTTAACCCCAATTGCCTCACTAAAAAAAAATAATAATAAAATTAAAAGAGGGTAACTACAAGGAAACACAAAGTATTTCAATATATACAAGAGAGTTTGAGAAGAGAGTATTAATCCCACACAAAGCAGTGGGAGAAGAAGAGATCAATAAATCTGTGTCTTCAGCCGTCAGTGTTGGGACTATTGCCATCAGGAACAGCAGAATCGAAAAGGGAAACAACAAAGATAACCAACTCCTCCTGTGAGGGTCCAGGCTTCCATACAGGTAAGCAATATATTGACTTTTCCCACACCTAATCAAGTGGCATCCAATTAACCACGCCCACCAACTCCATCTCAAGTCAATGTCATTAGACTGCTGAAGCAATCACTCTCCTGAGTTGTTAGATGTGACTAGGTGTTCCTCGCCCAGGTCCCATTTTCCTTCAGCTTTCTCATAACCTCCTTTGAGTTGACTGCTTCTTCCCAAGAAGCAATGTAGGAGCTGAAGGTCAGTCAGTCAAAAAGTGTTTATTAAGCACCTATTCTATACTAGGCACTGTACTAAGTGGATATGAAGAAAAGGCAAAAGACAGTTCCTATCCTCAAGGAGCTTACAATATAATGGGGAGACAATATGTAAACAACTATGTACAAACAAATTGTATACCAGATGAGGAAATAAAAAATGGAGAGAAGGTGCTAGAATTAAGAGGGATTGGGAAAGGCTTCCTGTAGAAAGTGGGATGATTTCTTTTGTAAGGAATTAATTGTGATTTGGGGTTTCCATGACCCCATCTTTTCTTCATCATGGTCAGACCGAAAAGATGTAACCTTGAAAAGCCCAAGAAAAGATGGGTGTGTACTTGAAAAGATAATAGAACAAACAAAAGGAACTCTGATCATATTTTTCATGTATATTAGGTGGGACTGAATAACACAAAACACATTTGATTGAGTCAAAGCATCCAACAAAATACCTAAGCCCTACCTAGGAGTTCCCCCATGCCCACATGGGCCTGGCCAAATTATAATGGGGACAGCCCAGGGGGTATGTTGAACCAATTGGAGACTCAGCATGGCTAAGAACCTCCCTTCCAGTGGGAGAGGCAGGAAGGAAAAGGGAGCACTCTGGGAGGGACAGAGATATAGAAAAAATTGGGAGAGAGAGAGAGGAGGTGGTGATGGTTGACCTTCGGACTGAACCAGGAGACACTGAACAGCTGATTCTCCTTAGAACTATAGATTCCAAGTGGTGGTGAATTTGTGTTGTTGAAGTGAATCTGGCTCTTTAGGCCAGCTGAGCTGGAAGCAAGTTTAGGGTTTGAGTCAGCTTTTGTTCGAGCCAAGCTGTTCTGAGTAGCTAAGAAAGCAGAGTTTATTTGAGGTACCTGGGTGCCTTTTTACCCTAGAGATTTAGATTCTAACCATCTGAGAAGTGGGTCATATCTTTCTCTTTCTCTATCCCCTTTCTCATTGTCCTAGTTCTATTAACTTCACTTGTGTTGTAAATTTGTTCCCATTAATAAAACCTGATTTGTTTGTGGAAAAGAGGCTGTTAACCTCCTTTCTTATTAGTCTCAGTGAAATAATTTTTAAAAAAGGCAGTTTGGAAGAGAGGAAACTCTAGACCTAGAGATCTCCCATTATTTTCTGAACCCCAATATTACGGCGAGCCACCCAATTCACTCTCCCCATACTAAATTTGGCCCAAACACTTTCAAGATCAATATAGGTGACTTGTACTTTAGAGAGATTACACCAGCAACCTGGTTCACTAATTGTATGGGGAGAATTGCCATCCTTTCCAAAATCTTTAGGTGGTGGTGGTGGTAGATTGAGGATTCCCCACTGCCCTCTTCCCTCCCAAACAGTCACCTTAAAAATAACTGGGGGGGGCAGCTAGGTGGCACAGTGGATGGAGCACTGGCCCTGGAGTCAGGAGGACCTGAGTTCAGATCCAGCCTCAGACACTTACCATTTACTAGCTGTGTGACCCTGGGCAAGTCACTTAACCCCAATTGCCCCCCCCCAAAAAAAATAACTGGGATGTCAAGCTAGAGGATGTGTAGGGAGATGTTTGGAGCTGGATGGCTTCATATAGGAACCTTTTTCCCTTTCATTTTTGCTTTAATAAATTTTGGGATCACAGTATGTGAGTACTGTGAATGTGATACTCAGAACCTGGGAGAGGTAATGATTGATAGTGAAGATTCCAGAGGTAAGACAAGGACTCCAGATTCATAGATTCCAAATTTTGATCCTCAGTGCATATCATCTCTTGGCTAAACTTTGAAATTAGCCAGTGTGGTGTTTCTTTGCTTTGTTTTGGTGAGGCAATTGTGGTTAAGTGACTTGCACAGCTAGGTCACACAGCTAGTAAGTATCAAGTATCTGAGGCCGGATTTGAACTCAGGTCCTCCTGACTACAGGGCTAGTGCTCTATCCACTGCACCACCAAGCTGCCCTGTGGTGTGTTTTTTTAACTCTTCTGGGCACATACCATCAAGGTAGGGGGTAAGGACAGTCTATATATTTGTAGGCTGACCCTGTAGAAGCCAGAGTGGATGAGCTCTCACACACATGTTCCAGAGAGACTCTGAAGAGACCACTTGACTGGTTGATTACTACCTGTTTAACAATTCAGATATCATACTCCTCATCTGGATCATTTGTACAGCAACATAATGATGTTCAGAAGGCTCAATGGAGGCCAAAACACAAGCTGATTCGGACTGTTTGTACTGCTTTCCTGCTAACGCAGTGACCCAAGTGTCTCGTGTGGTCACTTCCTGTACATCTACTACATATCCTATACTTATCTACATATGAACCTGCCACGGAGACCTCCCTGCCCAGAAATGATCTTGCTCTGTAGCTCTGCTTCCAGGGGCTCTGTCTAGCCCTCTATTCCTGCTTCTGCCATGTCATGACTTATTTAATTTTTATTCTGAAATTAACAAATACTAAATAAAATAGAATAAAAAAGAGAATCGTACACAAAACTGTGAATTTCTATTATATACAGCTTGCTTTTCTTTTTAAATATATTAATAAATTCAACATGTACCTTTCAAAGCTTGTCCTGCTTATTTGTGTTTCCCTCTGTTCTCGTCTGTGCATTTAAAAATGCTTCAGTGACCTACTTTTCTTTCTCTTTTTTTGGCAGCCCTATCACTACACTTTTATCCCCACCTCAACAAAATTGAAGAAAAAGTAAAAGAAAAAAAATCCTTGCAATAACTCTGCATATTCAAGTAAAACGAATTCCTACATTGCCTGTGTCCAAAAATGTATGTCTCATTCTATATCCTGAGTCCATTAACTCTCTCAGGAAATGGAGTAATGCTTCATCACTGGTCCTTTGGAATTGTGGTTGGTCATTGCTTTGTTTAGAGTTCTTAAGTCTTTCAAAGTCGTTTTTCTTTACAATGCTCTTTTTATGTATAAATTATTTTAGTTCTGCTCACTATACTCTATCAGTTCACATAAGTCTTCCTAGGTAACTTTGACATCATCCCTTTTGTATTTTCTTACAGCATAATAATGGTCCTTTAATTCATGTACCATCATTTGTTCAGCCATTCCCCAAGTGAGGGGCAATCCCTTAGTTTGCAGTTCTTTACTACCATATAAAGAACTGTTATAATTATTTTTGTATATATGGGTTCCTTTTCTCCATCTTTGATAGCTTTGGGATATATTCTTTACCCCCTTTCCTTCTCTCTGTCTCTATGTCTCATTCTCTGTTTCTGTCTGTCTCTCTCTCTGCCTCACTCTCTTTCTCTGTCTCTCTCTCTTTCACTGTATTTTGTTTCTGAGCTGTCTTCCTCCCTCTCTCCAATCCCATACTAGAGAAGGCCAACATTAGACACATGGATATGTGAAACCATACATCATTTCTTTCTCTGGAGGTGGATAGTATCTTCCTGCATCAGTCCTTTGTCATTGATTTGCATATTCATCTTTTTTTTTTTTTTTTGCGGGGCAATGGGGGTTAAGTGACTTGCCCAGGGTCACACAGCTAGTAAGTGTCAAGTGTCTGAGGCCGGACTTGAACCCAGGTATTCCTGAATCCAGGGCCGGTGCTTCATCCACTGCGCCACCTAGCTGCCCCCCATATTCATCTTATAATAATTTAGTCATTCAGTCTTGGGGTATATTCTGCCAAGTCATGGTAATCCTCTTTTTGGGGTCAGAAAGGAAGATCAGTTTCTGGTTAGGTTCAGGCTGAGGTGAGCTTTCTTCTGTCCTTAACCCCTCTGTGGGAATCACATAGAAGTCCTTATGCTTAGAGGCACCTGGAGCTGCTTGGGAAATTCCCCCTAAGCTTTTGTTTATTTGTGGGGGAGATAAATCTGTCCTTTATTTGAGAGTCAATCTGCCCCCAAACTCTGAGGATGTGGGTATTAAAGTGCCAGAGCAGAAGAATCTCCTCTGACCATAACCTTTAGGTCACTAAAATCAATGCTGCTTTCTGGTCAGAGCCCCCAGGTCACTAGGAAGGAATAGCCTGAACACCACTTGTTTTTTAAATCCTCAATTAAAATTTTTTTTTTAAGTGAGGCAATTGGGGTTAAGTGACTTGCCCAGGGTCACACAGCTAGTAAGTGTTAAGTGTCTGAGGCCAGATTTGAACTCAGGTCCTCCTGACTCCAGGGCCGGTGCTCTATCCACTGTGCCACCTCGCTGCCCCAAATCCTCAAATTTTTATTGATGCTTTTGTCTTTTTAAATATTATCATCACTTTCCAATGATTCCCCATTCCCAGATAGAACAAATATGAACAATGAGATCAAGGAAAACAAATGAATACAATAGCCATGTCTGAAATTGGTTGCTAGATTCTGTGCCTGTAGTCCACCAACTCTCTGCTGAGAGATAGGAGGCATTCACACTCTTCATCATCGGTCATCTGAGGGCACAGTTGGATGCTGACCAGCTAACTTTCACAGCCGCGAACACTCAGAAATTCTGAAAACCTTTCCAGTTCATTTCGAAATTCCAAAAGAACGACATCAGATACTTCTGGCCACTTGATGATGAAGGTATCCATGCTTAAGGCATAGCTGTATCTGTTAAAACAAGAAAGGGCTGTAGGGTGTGGGGGAGAGGAAAGGAGGACGCTAGGCTTCTCCATCTTGTCGAATGAGAGAGAATCAGGGATTGGAGATTGGAGATTGGAGTTGCTTGAAGGCTGTGGCTCAGACCATGGTCCCCAAACTCCTGCCTTAATGACAGCTCTGCCTCCCATCCAGAGTCCCACCATTCTTCACATAGGGGGCCCTGAGATCAGAGGCAGGAGAGGGTCTCTGCCATGGGCAGAACCCCCACACCTAACGAGTAAGGCGGTCCCTAGAACTTACTCATCTCTGGTCTTCCACAGATCTGATGACTGACCCATGATTAAATATGTCTCATTGGCCTTCAGCCCAAGGGCATGGAAACACATTATGTGGGAGACAAACTTTTTGCTTTTGTTGAGAACTCCAGTGTCTGTGCCTGTAGGGTAGAGAAATGAGGAAGGTTCCTTAACTTCTATAGGGAAGTTAGAGAATGTCAAGATTAGAGTCAGGTTAAGGGCTATAGAAGAAGATGAACCTTCTGAGAAGGGAGGTTGCAACTGGAGGAGCTAGTTTCAGCCTGAAGAAGGAGAATCTACCATGAACCACAAGCTCTCTCAAGAACTTTGAGATTAGACACTCTTCCGGCTGTCAAGACTGTTGGAGGAGGAGAAGGAGAAGGAGGAGGAGGGAAAAGCCTAGATTTGGAAGCAGAGAAGCTTGATTTGTTACTTACCATCAGTGAGACCCTTGACTATACAATTCAGTAAACTTCAATGGCTCTCTACTCCCTCCAGAATAAAATAGAGAATCTTCTATTTGGCTTTTAGATTCCTTCCTAATCTGGTTTCTTTTCTTTTTTTTTCAAACCCAATTTCTTCATATTTTTCTGGTTTTCTTATACCTTGCTCCCATCCACAAACTCTGCTCCAGTGAAGTTGGGCCTCTTGATCGTTTCTTTTCCAAGACACTCCATTTCCCAGATTCAAGTTTTCTTACTGGCTGTTCCCCATCCCTAGAGCTCTTTTCCCCTTCATCTCTGTCCCTTAGCATTCCTGGCTTCCTTCAAGTCTCAGCTAAGGTCTCCCCTTCTGCAAGAAGCCTTGTCTGGTCTTCCTTAATCTTAGTGTTTTCCCCTCTACAATTACCCCCAATCTAACCTATCTATAGCTTGTTTGGACAAAGTTGTTTGTGTGTTTTCTCCCCCCATGAGTCTGGGAGTTCCATGAGAGCAGGGAATGTTTTTTCCCCTTTCTTTGTATCCACAGCATTTAGCACAGTGCCTGACACAAGCAAGTGCTTAATAAATGATTGTTGACTAAAATGAGGGGGTTGGGCTAGATAGGCTGTAAGGTCCCTTCCAACTCTGCATTCCATCATCCTCAAATGAAGAGGGGCTGTTGGCACTTTGGATATGGGCAACATAAAAACCTAGTCTCTTTGGGGAGACTCGTGGGTGTGATTCTTCTGCCCATTGCAGATAGTTTCTCTTCCTGTTGAACCAATCTCATCTCTGTTCCTGAACATTCAGGGAGCCCAGCACATTCCCCTCTGAACCTTTCTTCTGCCCTCCCTACCCCTGTGGGACTGGACACAGTGCTGAACTCACCACTCTTGATAACTTCTAGGATTTTCATAGTGTAGTAGACATAGGTGTCCAGCTTCTCCAGTTCGGCCAAGTGGGCTTTATAGACTAATTAGAAAATGAGGCTATTTAGCTCTGATGTGTAGGGCCCCACTCCCAGCTCTTGCTCACCCTTATCCCTCATGGGGTCTTGGACTCCACCCAGCCCTGACTCTCAAAGGTACGCATCTCTGAGGACATGAGAACATCTGGTCCCACTCTAAGCTATAGGAGGGGCCTCAGCACTCACCAAAGTCAACCCCTGGCCGACAAGCTGTGATCTGAAGTTCCTTCTGGTTGATGCCATCATAGTTACTAGTTAGGGAGGGGCACTTTTCTGGGCACATTAGAGAGAATGGAGCCCAAGGAAAGACAAACAGACAGATGGAAGGACAGACAGTTGGGCAGACAGATGGATGGACAGAGAGACAGCTTCAATCAAAAACTCTTCCAGACTCCTTTGCTCCTTTTCCCCAAATTATTCTTTAGTCCCCCCTGCCCATAAAAAACCAAATACCCCAAACTTTGTCACTCTCTGTCTTCCTTTAATAGTTTCCATATAGTACTTTATGGTTTGAAAAACACTTTACATGGGGCAGCTAGGTGGCACAGTGGATAAAGCACCAGCCCTGGAGTCAGGAGGATCTGAGTTCAAATCTGACCTCAGACATTTGATACTTACTAGCTGTGTGACCTTGGGTAAGTCACTTAACCTCAATTGCCTCACCAAAAAAAGAAAAGAAAAACACTTTACAAATATCTCATCTTCTCCTTACGACAACCCTGCTGTTATTATTATCTGCATTTTATAGATGAGGAAACTGAGGCAGACGGGGGTTGAGTGACTTCCCTGGGGTCACAAAGCTTGTGTCTGAGGTTTGATCTGACCTCAGGTCTTTCTGGCTTCATGTTCAACCCTCTCACCACCGCACCACCTGGGTGCCTCCAAATTACTGGATCTCAGACGCCTTCCCAACTTTATGATTTATAGAGCCCTTTCAAGGTTGCAAAGTATTGATCTGTTCCTGATCCCTTGTATCCCTGCAATAAACTGTGTGTGCCTTTGAGAGAGCTCCTCCTGAAGTTACTTCTTGCATCTCTAGAGGCCCCTACAGAACTCAGCTTGTTATTGGGGCCTCCCAGGTTGACCAGGGTCTCAACAGCTCCTCCTGCCTACCGGGCTCTGCTCCAATGCCCCTTGGCTCAGATGGGCCAGAGCCCCAGCTCACCTTCAGCACACCGGCACACATCTTTGTGGCAGATCCTCCTCATGAGCACAGCGTCCCCCGGCACATTGTAGAAGACACTGCACCTCTCTTCTGCCATTCCCCCGGGGGTCAGTCAAGAAAAAAGAGCTTAAAGCCAAGGACCTTTCAGAGGCCCGTGGTTTTCCCACTCTCGAGGACCTCGACTGGCCTGAATTGCTTTGGGTGGGGCTGACCCCAGGTGGCAGAACAATGGAGCAGGTCATTTGTCATACCCTGTATCCCAACCCAAGCCCCCTGGGTCTCCTGTCCTAGCTTCTGATGCCTAATTACCCACCCCTTAGAGGATGTGTTCCTTCCTAGCCTTCCCATCTAAAAGGGGCTTTGACTTTGAATAATTCCTTGGTTCCCCATCCTGGGCCCTGGGGCATTCCTGCTCCTCATGCTCCAGGCATGCAGACTGTGGCTCTGACCTGGGCTGCCCAGAGTTTTCAGGTCCTCCTAAATATTATCTGAGAGACCAGGGGGTGTCTTGTGCTTTCTTTGGCTCTGTCCTTTCCACATGTTCCCTCCTTATCTCTGCCCCGGATGTTTTTACAGCCCCCTAGGTCTGGCTCGCCTCCATTTCCCCTGCCCTTAAAATCTCGGTCATCGATCCTACTCCCTTTGGCCCCAGCTCACCAGGCTCATAGTAGTTGATGATGGTGACAGGAGCAGCTTGCAAGAGCTCTGTCTCAAGGAGCCGGTGAATGCGGAAGCTAAGCACGATGTCCTCTTGGTTGGAGAGCTGGGAGAGGGGTCAGACAGGCTCCTGTCCAGGTACTGACCATGTCAGACATTCCCCCATGGGAGGTGTTAACCATGGGGGGTTCTGATTGCAAGACATGCTGATCATGAGAGATACTACTTCTGGGTACATTGCTAACCAGGCGGGGCACTGACCAAGAAGCACTGGACATTGGGAACTATTTGTGGGAAGGAATCAGCGGGCCCAGAGATGGCAATCATGAAGCATTTGGGGAAGAGGACCTGCCTGGCAAGGGGTGGACTCCATAAATCTGTGTCTGGGACCAAAGAGGTCCCTGATGCATCAGCTAGAGAAATCAACATTGCCCTCACATATCCTAATGTGCCAATAGGTACAGGTTGGCAGAAAGGTGCATTTCTGTGTGCCAACTCTCTATGCTAAGGGATGTGGGTCAGAGGGAGTTGCATGTGCCAGCTCCCCATATACCAATGGGGGGCCAGGGAAGAGGGATATCTGGGGTGTCTGTTCCCGAGTGCCTTCCCTCTGAGATTACTCCTAATGTATCCTGTATATGTTTTGTCTGTATATAGTTTTTTTGCATGTAGTCTCTCCCCCAACCCCGCCCCTGCCATTATACTGTGAACTCCTTGAAAGCAGGGGCTGTTTGCCTTTCTTCCTATCCCCAGCACTTAGCACACAGTAGGCACTTAATAAATGTCAAGAATGCACTTAATAAATGCTAGTTGACTGATTTCACCAATGAATAGTCAGGAAGCAGAGGGAATTATGTGTTAATGGACATAAGTCTGTGCCAATGAGTGTAATCCAGAGGGAGCCATGTATTTGGAGCCCTCCCGAGTGTCTTAATGTTGTGGTCCAGAGAGCATTGTATTTTGGGGGTCAGCTCCTCAACATGCCTTGGGAATGCCAGTGGACACATCCCTGCATTTGGGCTGACTCTCAGTTCCCAGGTGGCCTCACCTTTTCCAGGTAGAGAATTACAGAGCTATTGCTGGAGCTGGTCTTGGTCTCATACTGGAAGGCATACATCTCAATGTTGCTTGTAAGCTGAAATAGAGGAATGAGGACACTCAGGACTTGTGACATCAAGGATTTAGTGGGGGGGACTAAGATGACAGGTTCTCTGGGACATCACAACTCAGAGACTTGGAGATGTGGGGATATCAGAGACTAGGAATGTTGATGATTTGGGGAAAGTAGGTGATTTGGCATGCCAGGGACACTGGAACAGCGAAGACTTAGTGATGTTGGGAACTCAGGGCCTCTGAGATATTAGGAATTTGGAGAGGTTGGAAACTCAGGGGGTAGGGGATATGGGAGATATTGAGGGTGTGAAGGACTTAGATTCTTGGAACTCAGAGACTTGGGGAACTCAAGAATATTGGGGTTCTAGGCAAGGTCCCTAGGCCTTGAAGGAGATAGCATCAATGCCTATCAGGATCGAGGGGAAGTATCTATTCACCAGCAAGACCTGACTCTTTTTCCCAGACTGGGGAGAGCAGCCTCCCCAAACCCATTTGACAAATGGGAAACTTGAAGCCCAATTCTCTACAAATGAGCGGAGATACCATCTTTGGAAATGTTATTGTTCAGTGGAAATAGGTCCAGGGGATAGGAGTCAGGAGACTGAGGGTCTGGTCTTGGTCCTGCTGCCAAATCATTATGTGACACTGAGCAAGTCACACCTTCTCTCTGGGCTTCAGTTTCTTTTTCTGTAGACTATATTGGGACTATACACTGCTTGGTTTATTCTTTCCCCTCCTCAGCAACTACTGGGAGGTACCAGGAGAGGAAAATTTTAGGCACAAACCCTTCAGGAGGGTATAAGGAAATAATGGGGCCAATTTCTGATTACTCACCACCTGTAAGTTATCATTCTAGATACAACTAAGAACCCCCCCCCCTCCTTCCTCTGTATCACCTGCTTTAGGTCACCCTCGTCAGGATAGAAGCCAGTCAACAGTGACACCTCCAGAATGGTCATTGTGGCATCTTGGGGTCCTTTGTACCTGAGGGTAGAGTAGTTCCTAGGTGAGGCAGGGGGCTTGGGCAACTTGGGAGTGTTCAAGGGGATGGGGGCTTAAAGGATTCCTGCCAAGTTTGAGGACCTGATACTGTGGAAAAACCAGCCACAGACAAGTCACAAGGTACCACGGGGGAAGCCTCCCAGCATGGAACATAAAAGTTAAGTCCAGCTTAGATGGTTTATCAGATTCGGAGCCACAGGGCCTCTAGTGCCAAGGGACTTGAGCACTGTGGTGAGACAGGATAGCTCATAGTCTTTGTGTGTGTGTGTGTGTGTGTGTGTGTGTGTGTGTGTGTGTGTGTGTGTGAGAGGCAATTGGGGTTAAATGACTTGCCCAGGGTCACACAGCTAGTAAGTGTTAAGTGTCTGAGGCTGGATTTGAACTCAGGTCCTCCTGACTCTAGGGCTGGTGCTCTATCTACCTCGCCACCTAGCTGCCCAGCTCATAGTCTTTTTTGGAGGGATAGGAAATCAGGGTACTTCACAAAGGTAGCTAGAGATGGGGGTACCTTGCCTTGATCTTCAGATGATAGGTCTCTCCCTCTCTTCTCTCTGTGGAAACACCCATAAAAGAAAGCCTGAGGAGGAGCCAAGGCCCTGGGTACTGGTTTGGGGGGGAGACCTTCAGACAGTTGGACACTTTCCCTAGGAAGAAGTTGGGTGGCTGCTCCCTCCAGGGATGGGCTTATCAAGGACATGGGGATGGCTCCCTCCTTCAGGAAGGTCCCAGACACATTGGGAGAGGGGGCTCACCATCAGGATGCAGGGTTACATTCAGATGAAAAGGGTGGCAAGAGCTCTTTTGGCTGTCTGGGAGCTTGTGGTAGATGGTGAGGACCTGGGCCAGTGGGGAGAATGAGAAGGGCGAGGACATTCAGTTCAGTTATCAACTCTCATTGCATAGACCTTTACCCTGGGGTGGGGGCAGGGGCAGTAGTGGAAGGATACTCTTATTTACCATTCCTGGGGTTGCAGTGAAGATGTCCTCATGAAAATGAGAGACCCCAGCTACCCACCCATGCGCTGATTGGCAAGGCAAGGGAGCTCCTGAAGGGGAAGGGGAATACTGATAACTGGGGAGGATGGGGGATCAGAAGGGACTCAGGCATCCAAATGAATGGGAGAAGAATACTTCTTAAGGAGGTTTATCCCAGGCTGAGGATAGGAGACGGGTCTCTAAGGAGGAGACAGATTCCTGGGGGCTCAGGCCAGGAGGGGTGGGGTGGGGACCAGACTCCAGGAGATATGAGGAGACTTCAGGGAAGCAGGAACATCTTGACCTTGAACTCAGGGGAAGAAAGTTCAGACTCACAGAGAGGGTGCCTTTCCCAGTGCCACTAGCTTGAATGATGAGGTCATCTTGGGCTGAGAACTGAGGGCAAAATAACATAATGCCAGAGTGATGCAGAAATCTTATAAAAAACCTAGCCCAGCTCTCTAGTTTCACAGAGGAGGAAACAGGCTCAGCCAGGTCGAGACTTGCTCAAGCTCACATAGTAAGGAGCGAAGCTTCTCTCTCAGTCTGACACTCTTCTCGCCATATAGCCCACCCATATTCCCCACCTTGGAAGAGAGATAGCCAGTGGTGGACAGCAGTATTCACCTTGCACTCATGTTTTAATGATTTCCCATCCATCAACACAAAACCACTGTGACAGAGGTAACAGAAACAGAATGATGTAAGGGAAAGAGCACAGCTGGAGTCACAAGGTCTGGGTTCAGATTCAACTCTGCCATTTCCTACCTCTGCTCAGTGGGCATGGGACCCACTTTTCCTTCCTCTAGCCCTTTGGAGGATGATTTCAACGCCCAAGAACCATGAACCCAAAGCACTTAGCAGAGGTTTCCATGTTGTTGACCACACAGGGAGTGAGGAGTTTGGGACTCCTTAGGAGAAAGGCAGGCTCCCTGCCCGCTGCCTTGCAAGGTCAGAGCCCCAAAGGTCTGGGAGCAAGACTGAGCACAGAGCAGAGTGAGAGCTATGTAAGTGACCAGCACAACAGAAAGGATTGACCCCTAGAAATAGAGAGCTGCATCAGCCTGCCAAATTCCCAAAGACCCAGACCCCAAAAGAAGACTTACAAAAGCAGATCCCAGAGAGAAGGTAGAAAGCAAAGAAGCCCCCCAAAAGGGCCTCAAGACCCATGAGAGCGCTATAAGTGGTAGGTTCTTTATTAACAGATGCTTTGACTTTTAGGGGACCGTGGGCAGAATCTTTAGAGCAAAGCTTCTTAAACTGTGGATCATGACCCCATACAGCGTCATATGACTGAATTTGAGGGGTTGCAAAAAATTTGGTAACAGTAAAAGATTTGTGTATGTCTATTTTGTATACCTATATACCTGTAGTCAGATAAAAAAATTCCTCAGGTGAAAAAGGATCGTAAGTGGAAAATGTTTAAGAAGCTCTGCTTTAGAAAAGGGAATGAGGAAGAAGGGCCACCCTCCTGCTTTCTGTAGGATTGACTGCAAATCCCTCTGTGCTCTTTGCTGCCTTCAGTAAATCTGCTTTTTTTGTTCAATGTCCTCACTAGCCTGATATTGGCAGGAAAGCTGAGGGCTCTTTGAAAGTCACAATCTAGGGGGCAGCTAGGTGGCGCAGTGGATTCAGGAGGACCTGTGTGACCCTGGCCAAGTCACTTAACCCTCATTGCCCCACCAAAACCAAAACAAAACAAACAAAAAAACCTTTAAAAAAGAAAAAAAAGAAAGTCAAAAGCTAGACTCTGAGGGTTCAGAATGGAGACAAAAGAAGCCATTGTGATTATTATTGAAGAGAAGCCCCCAAGATTGTACCAAGTCTGCCACAGGCTAGGGTCTGATACACAGTTAATAGATATGACTTTGGGCAAATAATTTTATTTCTCTGGGTCATAATTTTCTCCTCTGTAAACTGGGGTGGTTGGACTAGATCTGAGATCCATGGCTAGATTTTAGGGGGTCCATAAACTTGGATGGGAAAATACATAACTATATTTCAATACATTTGGTTTCCTTTGTAATCCCATTATATTTTATGCATTTAAAAACCTTATTCTTAGGTGGGAGACATAGGCTTCTCCAGACTGTTCAAGGGGTCTAGGACACACCAAAAAGGTTAAGAACTCCTGAACTAACTAATCTGTAAGGTCCTTTCTAGCTCTGACCTTATGATACTGCAATTATTCCCATTTTACAGAGGAGGACAATGACAGGAGTGGACCCAAGTGGTGGAATTACAATAATAGCGTGTGTTTATATAGCGCCTCACCAGTTGTAAAGTGCTTTGTTTATAGTGCCATTT
Source organism: Dromiciops gliroides (assembly GCF_019393635.1). Taxonomy (NCBI): domain Eukaryota; kingdom Metazoa; phylum Chordata; class Mammalia; order Microbiotheria; family Microbiotheriidae; genus Dromiciops; species Dromiciops gliroides. The sequence goes on from NC_057861.1 coordinate 73,446,158, forward strand.
GATTTTCACAGCAATTATTCGAGGTAGGTACAAGAGGTGTTGCCTTCATTTTACAGATAAGGATGCTAAGCAGAGAGGTTAAGTGACATGTTCATCTGTGTTAGAGTGAGGTGTCTCCCAACTCCAAATCTAGCACTTTTTCCCCACCCCAAAAGGTAGACGTCACTAGGTCAGGAACTCAGGAATCCAGGCTGCAGGAACAGGGAGCACCTGGCCACAAGAAAGCCCAACCCTTGCTGTCTCTTTGCCATGATATACCTTTTTTGTCCCCCAATTTATTTATTTATTTATTTTTCTCAATTACATGGATTTTTGCCTTTGTTTTGTTTTGGTTTTGTTTTGGTTTTGCGGGGCAATGGGGGTTAAGTGACTTGCCCAGGGTCACACAGCTAGTAAGTGTCAAGCGTCTGAAGCCTGATTTGAACTCAGGTCCTCCTGAATCCAGGGCCGGTGCTCTGCACCACCTAGCTGCCCCCCTCAATTACATATAAAGATATTTTTTTAAGTTCCAAATTTTTTCCCACTACCCCTTTCCTCCCCACTCCCAAAGCCAGTAAGCAATTTGATATAGGTTATATATTACAATCATGTTAAACATATTTCCACATTAATCAGACCAAGAGGAAAGAAAAAAAAACACAAGAAAAAATAAACAAGAACAATAACATAAAAACAACAACAGAAGTGAAAATAGTATGCTTTGGTCCTGTGCCATACCTTTTGAGAGCGGAGCTGGTAGGCATTGGTCCGGTCAATGTGCCACTCCACAGTAAATGACCGCTTAGGGACAGCAATCTGGACCTGGATGTCAGAGACACCACTCACAGGGATGATCTTTCGGTACTGGATGAGGGCCTCGAGTGCCACAACTGTGGTCTATGGGAGAAGAGAGAAGGCTGGCTCATCTCCTGTGGCCCAGGCCAGCTGACTGAGGAGAGCGATGCTGGATTCTCCATGGGTACCCTCTGCCTTACTCACCTGGGTGCTTTGGAAGCCGCCACCAAGCTCCCGTCGCTCAATGAGCCACTTGGCGATGGTGTGTATATCTTCATGCCTCTTGAGGTGTAGCTTCTGCAGGAGAGCATACGCGGTGGCCTCCACGGTATACAGCGACTTCTTGTCATTTTGCACCTTCCAGTGGCTCTTATCTAAGAAAGAGGCCTAACTGG